>NC_085844.1:137203121-137468330 GCF_035594765.1 Anolis carolinensis
GGATGATGTATGCAGATCTCATTAAGATGGCCTTTTGCAGTTGACAGATCGTGATTTTTTCAATGTTTATTGTTTCCAAATGCCAGCTGAGATCTTTTGGCACTGCACCCAGTATGCCGATTACCAGTGGGTACTGGTTTATGCCAGAGCCTTATTATTATTATTATTATTATTATTATTATTATTATTATTATTATTATTATTTTATTGACACAAAGACATAGTATAACACAGCAAATGAGATCTATATGCTGGATTTCGTATCACAAAATCACAAGTTGAAAACTTCCCAAATGTTTAGTACTGTGTGATGTTCTTGGAGGATGCGTGCAGATCTCAGTAAGGTGGCCTTTTGCAGTTGACAGATTGTAATTTTGTCAATGTTTAATGTTTGTTTATTTTATTGCCAGAGCCTTATTATTATTATTATTATTATTATTATTATTATTATTATTATTATTATTATTATCATTTCTATCCTGCCTTTCCCACCCAAAGGTACTCAAGGCGGCTTACAAATCTGGCAAAAATTCAATGCCGATAAAAACAATACAGTAAAAACATAAACAGTTAAAAAAACTATTTACATTAAGCATTAATACACATGGAGCGGTACACAAAACTTAAAACATATAATTAATTGATGTGTGTGTTTGTAGGTGTACAATATCTCAGGATAACAATAAAAATTGCACCATATCTTCTGGAAATTGAATGTCTGTGTACGTCATACTGTACAATTTGGACGATTTGTGCTGGGCCTGCAGTTTGTCCTTGTCTGCTTCACACCTTCAATGCATCCCCTTTTATTCCCAAGAGTTCATTACTCCATGTAGCAGAGCAGATCTGGCATTGGCACTTACCTTACAAAATATCCAGTCAGCTGGACACCATTACAGGAAAAGAGGTTGTGAAAGGTTGTGTATCAAATGCTGCTCATGAAGTAAGGCAAAGAAAATTAACTTTTTGAGAGTTTGGGTGAAACAACTCACACTATCATTTAGCAAGGACATACCCATATTGAGTCCAATATATTGTCATTTTTTATTGGAATGGATGTGGAGACTTTGTCACGGTATATTTATTGCTTTCTCCTGTGAAGTTCCCAAGGGTCCTTCTGAGCCAAAAAGGGCAGCTCCATACATGGTACATCAAATCAATTAAGTCACCTAATTGGTCACGTTAAGAAGGTCCTGTCATTGTCACAAACTTTTAAAAATATACCTTACTTATTGGTTGCTGCTGAAATTTTTCTTAAAATGGTAAATAACATGGAGCCTTTGTTGTGCGCATTCAACTATCAACTCTTAAGGGACTGAAACCTGTAGTCTGACATTGTTAAAAAATACTGGCCATGATTCTGTTATCACCTACTTAGCTATATAAAAACCTTAGTTAGATATGTTGTTGGAAGGCTTTCATGGCCAGAATCACTGAGTTGCTGTGAGTTTTCCAGGCTGTATGGCCATGTTCCAGAAGCATTCTCTCCTGACGTTTTGCCCACATCTATAGCAGGCATCCTCAGAGGTCTGTTGGAAACTTAGTAAGTGAGGGTTATATATCTGTGGAAGGTCCAGGGTGGGAGAAAGAACTCTTGTCTGTTTGAGGAAAGTGTGAATGTTGCAATTGGCTACCTTGATTAGCATTGAATGGCTTCCTGCCTGGGAAATCCTTTGTTGGGAAGTGTAGGCTGGCCCTGATTGTTTCTTGTCTGGAATTCCTGTTTTTTGAGTTTGCTCTTTATTTACTGTCCTGCTCTTAGAGTTTTTAATACTGGTTGCCAGATTTTGTTCATTTTCATGGTTTCCTTTCTGTTGAAATTGTCCACATACTTGTGGATTTCAATGGCTTCTCTGTGTAGTCTGACATGGTGGTGGTTAGAGTGGTCCAGCATTTCTGTGTTCTCAAATAATATGCTGTGTCCAGGTTGGTTCATCAAGTGCTCTGCTATGGGTGATTTCTCTGGCTGAAATAGTCATCAGGGCCTTTCATGTTCCTTGATTTGTGTTTGGGCGCTGCATTAGTTAGATAGCTAAAGTAGCTTCTCCTGGGCTGAACTCCCCATTCTCACTTACCAGGCAAATGGGACCTGTTCCTTTGTTAATCAGAAAGCACTGGCATTTATAATAATATAATAATAAAACTTTATTTGTACCTCACCCCATCTCCCAACAAGGGACTCAGAGAGGCTTACAGGCACAAACATAATAAATAAACAATCCATTTAATAACATTTCCACATATTCCGTATGCTCTGAGGAAACAGCCAAAAGCAGGGTTCCTATTGCAATTCCCCTTCACATTGGAGGTTGCACACACAAGGAAGGATGGGAATATCAGCCTGCTTCTTCCTGAATGACAGGGAAACAGAGCCATGTTGCTCACAGTGGCTGCCTTCCAATGATTGTGGACTGGGGGACTTTCACAGTCCTGGTGTATTGCCTAAACCAGTGGTTCTCAACATGTGGTCCGCAAATCTCCTTGCTCTTTATTTTATTAATTTTTATTTCCACTTTTAGCAGAGTTGACCATTGAATTGGATAAACCACATCAGGTCTAGATTATTAAATATGGTTTTCCATGGGTGAGCAGATGGCAACTACTGGATGGCATATGTTCTGTATCAGAAACTAGAGCTGATGTGGTCTATTCAATGCAATTTTCTGAATCAGCACCCTAAATAACCAAGCCAAATCTAAAGTTGACCAAAAACTGATTCGTAATCCGTTTGGTAGTAATGTTGGAGAGTGGTCCCTGCTCAAAAAAAGGTTGGGAACCACTGGCCTAAAGTAATGAATGTGTAGGGATTGTAAATTTATTGTATATTTATATCAATTGTATATTTTATGAATGTTTATTGTATTTAATTTTAATTGATTGAATGTTCTGTATTATTTTTATATGTGTGTTTTTATTGTAAGCCGCCCTGAGTCCCCTATTGGGTGAGAAGGGAGGGATACAAGTACTGTAATAAATAAATAAATAAATAAATAATATAAGCCAGTCACGAATATCTATCTACAGGTTGCACATTCATAAATACATTAATGAATTCCAGCCTTTGTATGTGATATTACAATTGCTGTTTTGTTAATATTTATCAAATGCCAATACCAGTATCAATCATACCGCATTATTTCCAATTGCTATGTATGGTTCTGAAAGCTGGACAGTGAAGAATGCTGAGATCAACTCATTTAAAATGTGATACTGGAGAAGAGTTTTGCAGATACAAGTCTACCAAATTGACAAAGAAATAGTTCCAATATTAAATCAATCAGAAATCCTCCCTAGATGCCAGGACAACCGTAAGGCTACTGTATTTTAGGCATATCATGAAATTATGCAACTGATAGGAAAAGATGGCAATGCTGAGGAAAATGACAGCATCATGTCTCACCTAAAGGAGGCTTCCTTGGATACAGAAGAAAGAGTGCCAGGATGACAAACTCCAGCCAGAGTCAGAGGGAACTGGCAGCTCTATCGTGACAGAAGGAGAACTTCATCTGTCCCAGGCTGCATCTCAGATTTGGAGGCGGATGGAGACTCCACAGGCTGGCTGGATATAAGGCAACTTCCTATCTCCATGTAGGAATTCTTCCAAGACACTTAAATGTGAACAGGCTGCTATGCCGAATGTGCATTAGCGGAGTCTGTGGGTTTGGTCCAGGAAGAGAGTACACTGTATCTTGTCAGTTACAAACCCTGTAGCACTTAGAGGCAACAATCCTCAAGTTGGGGTGCAAATACAGTTATGACACAGTTGTGGCGAGTACAGACATGTTTTCTAAACAAAGTGCTTCTGTTTGTAGAATATCAAATTTTTAATACACGCTTACAAGATTTTAACAGCTGAGAAACCTCCTATGAACATACATCAGAATTGTGAATGCCTCGTGAGATGTACCGGCGTGGATGCCAATCTTTGACATAAACAAACCTCTTTAGAGGTAAACCACCCTTTGGTTCTATTATCTCATTTTAAACAAAATGGAACCAAACTGTTAAGGCTGCTCTCAAGAAATGCTCTTCCATTTTATAGAATGTTTATGTTGTTTTTATATTGTTTATATTGTTGTTTACAACTTCCTCCCCATCACACGTTAGTAATATTTTCCATCATATTTTAAGCAAGCACACTGGAGAATGTGTGAAAACTCCAAAGGGTTCTCCACAAACTGGCTGAATTGATAACCAAACTGGTTTAACGTTCAGTAAAAGCAAGCTCAAATTAAACTAGGACAAACACACAAAGCCTACATTCACATGTAGAAGGCAAGTGTTTTGTCTCTAAACTACTAGAAAAGTTGTTGTGGTCAGTATGCTAAGAAAATATTGAAATTGGAAATTTAGCGTGCTGAAACAATGCAAGCTGTTAAATTCAGTGGATACGGTATTGGAAATAAAATTGCACTTGTTATTGTACAAATAACTGGTGATTTCACATTTACAAGACTGCCCAATTTGCCTTATTTTTAAAGGATATTATAGTCCGGAGGGAAATACGGAAATGATGGGGACTCTCCAGCAAAAAATCTCCAAGTGTTAGATTTATGGGACCTTTTTAAAAAATGAAGAGGGATACCATAGGAATTTATAAAATTATGATTAGCAGGAAGAGTGTGGTCAGAAATATTGTTTCACTTCTCAGAATAACAAAAAATGGTTTAATATTAAGAATTTCCCCACTGCCCTGGCAGATGTCAAATGGGAGGAAGGGAAGGTGGGAGGATGAAGCAATTCTGATGAGAGGTAGAAATGAGTTTGCGTTCACAGAGCCGTGGTGGCTCAATGGGTTAAACCCTTGTGCCGGCTGAACTGTTGACCTGAAGGCTAGGTTGCTGACCTGAAGGTTGCCAGTTCAAGTCCACAAGACAGAGTGAGCTCCCATCTGTCAGCTCTAGCTTGCATGGACATGAGAGAAGCCTCCAAGCTAACACATCCGGGCATCCTCTAAGTAACGCCTCTGAATGGACTTGGAGTAAGTTCTCAAGTCACTTCTGACATGATAAAAAAATCACAGATAGATTGCACTCTTTTTTGCCTTCTCTTTGGAGTCCAGATTAGCCAAATACTTCCTCTTAAGAACCTTCCTCCCAACCCACAGACTGATAAGCAGTGATGGTGAGAAACTGAGGTTGATGCAAAAAGAGATAGAGGTAAGTGCTTTTCTATCCAAAAAGAGACATATATGCAGATGCCAGTAACATCATGTTAATTCAAAGACCATTGTAATCTCTGCACGGTTTACATGGGACAGAGTAAAACTAAAAACTGACAAAAAGCTGATAATAGAAGTTACCATTTGGAACTCACTGCCACAGGATTTCGTGGCAAAGATCTTTGTTTTTATGGCTTTAAATTTGGACATCCAAGTTGAACAAGGTTTTATAGAGATTATACCTCTGATTATTAGATGTTAGTGAGAGATAAGGATGCTCATCGCCTTCCTGGCCCTACGTAGGAAGTCACTGTTCTTGGGATCAGAACACTGTGGATTTCCTCTTCTTCCTGCAGCCAAGTTTTCTGCTATCTGGGCTTTTAACCTGTGCTGCCAGAACTAACAGAGGCAATGCCAGGAGCACACTTCCTTTTCCTTCTTTTTTCTTTGTTTGGAAATCCTCACATTTATGAAACAGGAAGCAAATTGAAGGGATTCCCTGAATTTTATTCTGTACGTACCTAAACATTGTCGCACAAGAAATATATCATGTGTTTGTCATTTACCATTTGAAAAAATCTAGGGGCATCTCACACCTTAAATCTGTAAAATGAGCTGGAGGGAGATGTTAATAGCCTTGCCCTGTTAAAGAGGCTCTTTAATGAGATTTTAGAAACCTGTAGGTGGTTCAGCCAGTTTAAGAATTCCATGCAAGTCTGCTTGCGCAAAACCTTGGGATTTTCTTCATTGTTCCAAAGAGCAGGAACAGGACACAAATTTCTTGTATACTGCTATAGCTCCTGGTTTAGTTTGTTCAAAATTTTCTTAATGTGACTGTTTTTGGGAGTTCTAATATTTTTATATAGCAGGCTGAAAGTATCGTTGTCACTAATTTTCTACTTCCGAATATGGAATATTCATTTAAACAGACCACGTGCTTAGTCAGAGATTAGCATATCGCTAATGGAGCCGCAGTGGCACAATGGGTTAAACCTTTGTGAACTGCTGATCTGAAGGTTGGGTTGCCGGTTCGAATCCCTGAGATGGGGTGAACTTCCGTCTGTCACCTCTAGCTTGTGGGAACATGACAGAAGCCTCCTAATAACACATCCGGGTGTCCCTTGGGCATTGTCTCTGTAGACGGCCAATTCTCTCACACCAGAAGCAACTTGCAGTATGTTCTCAAGTAGCTCCTGACACGATTGGAAAAAAACATGCATTGAAGTATTGGATTTTAAAATGTGCACCATGGTATTCTAAATTATAAATTATCTCAAAAATCTATGCAGATGCATAGTGCTTTCTGCATTGCCAACATATTTCACAACCTAACTTCAATTAATATATAAAATGTTCCACTTTTTAAACAGTTGCATTAGTGACATAAAGCAGTTTACTTACTAAAGCTGTTTAATAAAATTGGGTTTAGTTCAGAACCATAACCATGTTCACGTGGGGGGGGGGGTCTTTTTTACACTGCAAATGGAAAGGGGTGTTGTTGTTCAATATAATCGGGATGCTCCCCATGCTATGCAGCAAAAGAAAGGCAGAAATGGCAGCACCGTTGAGGACTTATGAGAATCCTTGGATGGTCTTGGAGTAGATTTTCTCCATTCTCAGCTTGCAAACCAACCATAATTTGTACTTTCAATGAACCTGTGAGAAGTTTGTAGTGTCTACAGAAGAATTTCAGCACAAATTTGATTTTGATAATTTCTCCCTTTGCGCATCCAGTTTTGAAAGAAAATGTTCCATCTCTCAAATATTCACCTAATATCTTTTATTGACAGAACAAATTGAAATACATTAATGTTATGTTAATGAGTTTCCTGCCAGGTGCAAAATGCCTGAAATATCCAGTATGGCGATCACTTTCAAAGAAGGAAAAATCTATAAAAGATTAGATTTGGACTGATAGGTCCAAATGGGTTGGCCAGGAGATCACTGCCATTTCCCACCCTGGAAAGTGACTCACTGCATTTTGTGATTTATTTTCTAAAATTGTTACAGCATTATTGCAATTATCTGCCAAGAAGGAGATAATTCAGAACATAGCCACACTAGATCCAAGGGTGAGGGAATTCAGTTATACCATCTTTGAGAGTTAAGCTGGACTGTTGCCATGTTTCCAAACTCTACCTTTCCGCTGTGAGTGCTGTATCTGGCAGGAACATTCAAGCAGTGGTTAAGGCTTATCCAATCCTATAGCTGAAGATAGCTGTTCTGCCAATAAATTTGCCAATATAAATGTCATCTTGATTTCCAATTCCAAACGTATTGGCTTTCCACTAAGTACAGACATTATGGTCACCAAAGGTTTAGCTGTTGTCCATTCCAGCTGGTCCATATTGGGTACACTATAGGTGGTGCAGTGGGTTAAATCACTGAGCTGCTGAACTTGCTGACCAAAAGGGTTGGTGGTTCGAATCCAGGGAGCAGGGAGAGCTCCCACTGTTAGACCCAGTTTCTGTCAACCTAGCAGTTTGTAAACATGCAAATGTGAGTAAATCAATAGTTATCACTCCGCCAGGAAGATAATGGCACTCTATGCAGTCATGCCGGCCACATGACCTTGGAGGTGTCTACAGACAACGCCGGCTCTTCAGCTTAGAAATTGAGATGAGCACCACCCTCCAGAGTCAGATACGACTAGATTTAATGCCAGGGAAAACCTTTACTTTTATTATATTACCACAACAAGAACATGCTCAGCTAATGGGTAACATGGGCAGATTGCAGAGAGGAATTTCTGATTTTTGCACTTGAATTATTAAAGATTTAAAGCAAGTGATTTTAAAAAGTCAAGGAACTGAAACTTTGTTTACTTCAACCCTCCTTGATGTCACTCACAGCAGACACTGAAACAGTAGTATTGCCGGGGCAGGAAGGACCTTGACATTTTTAAGAAGCCATTTGGGGTATGGCATGTCCACCCATTCAGAACTGACCTCGGACAAAGCAGAAATCAATGTCTTGTATGCAACCCAAGTAGACGGAATGATAGAGATGTCAACCAGGACACAAAACATGCTTTCATTTTTATTCACAAAACAGCTTGAACTGCTAGAACATTACAAACAGCCTTTCAGTTAGTGATGGTGAGAAAGCAGGAGACAAGGGCTTCGAACAGAAGAAAAATACTTGTTTTCAGCACAGGTTCTGCAATAGCTTATATTTAATTTCCAGTAACATTTTCAAATGGTTTCTAAAAGAGAATCATTGCAATTAGTTCTGGGTTTATTCTAGTGTGCAGTTTTTTTCTGAATTAAACATAATTATTATTTTGCTTTACTTTCAAGACTTGCCAGTTTTGCAGCACGCTTTCACTTTTTAATACCAAACATCTTGCTGATTAAACCTTATGTGTATGGTTAGGGAAAGGGAAACTACTTTATTTCAAACATATTCTCATTTATAAACATGAAATTGAGGCATTCTAGAAACTAGCCACACTCTTTTTCTTTAATGATGGAAATTAATCAAACAAAAATATGAATGAGTAAACAGCTGTGCTAATTACAGTAGTGCTTATTAGTAACTAGATTTAAAAGGTTACTGTAAATTTACATTCTCTACACAAGAACTGCATCTTCCACACATAAACAACATCAACACCAAAAACACAGGAAAATAATTTGATTGATTGTCCATATTCTATTACATCTTGGTACTTTATGGATTCTTTTTTTAAAAAAATTATTTGAAAAACAGTTAATGTTTGTTTTACTAGTACTCAAAGATGTTAAACAAATGCCAAAATAATAATTAAAAAACAGGAATGAAATCTGTGAGAAAATATTTTTGGTTCTAAAGGAGACACAGGCGCATCCATTCATTTCCGCCAAAAAATTCTTTGCCTGAGACAACACAAGCAAGCAGTGACATTGCACTGGATGACAGAGCTTTGGGATTCTTGTTCCTATTGAAACCATCGGAATGCAGCACCTGTAGGAAGCATCACTTTCTGTAGAGACAGAAGAGAACAGAACAAGGACACATGATGAGCAGAGAGGAGAAGAATAAGCTCTGGCACAGAGCGCAGTAGAAAAACACACCACAGCAGATGCCTAATCTTTCAGTTGGAGTTTCCCCACGTTTCAGAATTTGATCTGGCCATCTGATACATTGGTCATTTCTATTATAGTTTCCTATCCTCCCAACTTTTTCCACATACTGTTCATCTCCAAGATATCTAGATATTTTTATTCACAAAACTCACATTTTCTCACACCTCAAGGACCTGACAATCTGGTGGAGCCCCTCAACTCTTTGGCTGAATCATCCAGATAGGTTCAAATAGTCTCCAAATTTCTGAAGACTTGCTGGGGAAGGAAAGGGAGAAGTGATCTGGAGTCTCGTTATATGAACACTCAAATAAGTCCTTCTTCAGTGGCTGATCCCTTAAAAGATATGAACAAGTCTCCAAGAAGAAATTTCTTCATCCAAACACAGAATGAAGGCATAACAGCTTCTCCACTTCCAGAAAAGGGCAAGTTTCTATTTAGCAGTCCAACGTGTTCTGGGCAGAACTCAAGATGCTGGAATAAGGTCATGAATAATTTACTAAGATCACATGACGATGCCTTCTGAGCACTCCAGGGTGGCACAATATACATGATAACATCGTGGACTGAAATGTAGTGGAATTTGTTTAGCAGAAACCAGAAATTCGCCAACCAGTATCAGGCATACAGTAGCAGATCAGGTGTAGAGAGAAAATTCCCATTCCCACTACACAATTATAGTGCTATGATTCCACTTTAACTGCAATGAAATCCCAGTAGTTGCAGGCTAGGGTGAAGTATTGAGAAGTCTCTAGTTCAGTGGTTCTCAAGCTGAGGGTTCCCAGATGTTTTCGCCTTCAACTCCTAGAAATCCTAACAGCTGGTAAACTGGCTGGGATTTCTGGGCGTTGTAGGCCAAAACACCCGGGACCCATAGGTTGAGAACCACTGCTCTAGTGCCTCACCAAACTACAAACCTGAGACAGTTCAAGTGGAATTGCAGCACTATAACTGTGTGATGTGTAAGGCTCTATGGAACATCTGAGAATATGCTCGGGCCAGGTTTTTTTTTTATCAGTGGCATTTTATGAAATTAATCTAATCTTAGTCTTTCCTTGATCTTTTTAATAACCCAATGGGGATGGGTCTGAAGGAGGAGTCAATAGCTTTCATGATTACCTAGACATTCTACAAAGAGATAACACGAGATCTTCTTTCCACCCCATCTAAGATAGACATGAGGAACAATGGCATGTTAAGGAGAGGCTTAAGAACAGATATTGGCTGGAATCCTATTGGGTCGTTATGCAATTGTAAACTGTTACTATGATCTCATAATTGTTGGTTGATCTCTTAACAGGAGGGGGGGGGGAGTTTCTCCAATTGTCTGTAACATTGCAGATATCATCCCAAGATATCCTGGTCTGCAGCATTTCAGAAACACTGAAACAGCTGCATGTCATGACCCTTTTTGAAGTGGACTGTGGCATGACATTTTGCAATACTTGCTGAATTGAACACTATTTGTGTCTTAATATTTGCACTAAAATGTGCGATGCAAGGCCAGAAAGTTATTTTTGTTCTTTACAATATGTTCTGTCTAACTTGATCTTTATGAAACAAATTGCAGCCAGACTGCAACGGTAGGTCCTGGTGAAGTGGCATGGATGGATGTATCTATGATGATGGATGTGTTAGGGTGGCATGATCAGGTAACTACAGTGATGGTATTTTGCTGTTATGTTAATGACACAGGATCTTAGTCATGGGTTTGACTGGTCTGGCCTAATTAATTATTGTGGTTTGATGATCTAGAAGGCTAAACAAGAGAAAGGGTAGAAGAGATGGAATAGGACTAGCTCTGAAAAATTACTTCATCTTTTCAATCAAGAAAAACTGAATAGACAAAAGCAACAACTGAAAATCCTTTGATAGGAACATGGGCTTTGATACTGGGGGAAAACATTTCTGTTTTCAGATTACTGAAGTTCAATATTATTGGTGGTTTTTATTAGTGTTTGGGTGACCTCAATCAAAGAAATAGAAGAGAGGAAACTCTCTCGAGGCTGCTCCACAATTGTAACTATTCCCTCTATACAAAAGGCCTGCCAAAAATTGGAGCATGTGTGTCTTCCGGGGACATAATAACATTTGCTATAGTGCTGAGGATACTGAGAGATTTTAGTCTTACAGGTCTAGTTTTTAAAATGGGGAGACCACAGCTAGACTGATTTTTTTTTTAAGTTTGACTTTTGGTTAAGCTTGTTTCTTCACTGCACTAAGTTGTCATTCCAAAAAGTTCACCTTGTTTCTGATTGATCCATGTGTCAGTCACATGAATGGGTGGGGAAGCCCATGAAACTGTCACCAAAATGTACTGCCATGCACTGTTTTTAAAAAGGTGGAATATCTATAGAGGTTGGTAGTGTAAGCTGGAATTTCAGGTTTTTTTTATCTTGTCCCTTTGAAACCTGTATCGTTACTGGTGACAAATAGCAATGATCAAATCCAAAGTGATGCTACATCCCTGTCTTGGCCTCCATACTCTTGCTTCCAATAAAGCCTACAGCTCTTCAAAGTGCTACACCATGCAGTAAGGTCGAAGAAAGAATGGGACTCTTTCCACTGACAGAGCAAAATTATAAATTAACAGTATCCCTTAGGTTTTAGATTCAACTTCAAGCAAATTTCAGTAAAATAATTCACTGCACAAAAATAGCATCATATACTAAACATATGTTAAATCCCCACCCCTTTTATGGCTGCTGTTTTATTTTTTATCTTCTTCAGTACAAAAATAATTATTTTTTCAAATCATGATTCCAGTGGATTGAATAAAAGCACAGTTGAAAGATAACATTAAATAAAAGTATCAAATAGAATTTAAGTTTTGGCTTAGTCAACAGGCTCTTTCATAGTACACAATTATAGTGTTATATTCCACTTTAAGTGCCATGACTGCAGCCAATAGAATCCTGGAATTTATAGTTTGGTGAGACACTAGAGCTCCCTGGCTGAGAATTTTAAATGTCTCTCCCTAAAATTGCAGTTGTGGAATCATAGTGCTGTAGTGTGAAAGGGTCTGATGTAAGGTGACATTAAGATAAGGACTGCAGTAAAAGTATAGCTTTATGTTGTTTTTACTAGAAATGCCAAGAGAAGCAGTGGGCACCTTCTTTATGAGTCATTTCAAAAATAAAATATGGGTGAAGACAGACATTCAAAACAATGAACAAACTCCTGGCATCTAAAAAATGAATGCTCAGAATGCTGCAAATGCTGCATTGAAAATACTTTCACTAAACACAGGACAGATGACTGTCTTAGCCCCCAAAACTACCAACCAAACCAACAGGAAAACAGTAAGTAATCCGTTCAAAAACATTCTGAGATTTCATAAAAAGCCAGCTATGGCCCATTACATCAATTGCCTGATCTTTTACATTTTTAATTGAAAGTTAACAATAATGGAAGATGTTGCTTAATTTGGTTAGGGCCATAGTCTAAAACTAATACTTACAATTTGAAAATAATTTGACCTGATTGTACTATCTGTTGACCATTTTAACAAACTTCCCAACCAGGGATCTATAGAAATTCCACCAATTCAATAGGCCTATACTTATCACAATTACAACTAGATTTAAGCCAAAGTTTAAAAGTTATTATCACATGCATTTACTTGCTTGTGAACCTGAGGGATGGAAAGAACTTTTATTTCCCACTGAGAAAAGAGCAGTTATGACAACTTGTTCTTCAGCTGAAATTCCTGCTGTGAGCTCTTCTCTACGGTTACAATAGGAGCCCATTCTTTCACAGTGAAGGTTCCTTGTACCTACTGGGGCTATCCTGACCTATCACTGCAATATTTTTTTTAAACTGCAGCAGAAGAGAATCATTTCTTAACCTTCAGCCACTTGCTTTAAAGGTGGCGAGTTCACGGAAGTGGGGAGAAGAGAAAAGCAGGTCTTTTAAGACGGTTAAAATTTTATTTAAAATAAGGTTATACAGCCAACTGCTCTTTCCATCCCTAACTGTTCCAAATACACCATATCTCTGCCTTACTATCCTTTGGCTGTTCCTAATGAACAATACAGCTTCTGACATCTATCAAATCAGATATAGAAATGACCAGGTACTTTTTCCAACCCCACTGGAAGAGGAACAACGAGCACCCTGACTTTTTTAAACTATGAACATTCACCAAGCAACCCCTGTACTTCTTCAGTTCACTTTTTCATAACTAGTATGTCATGGAAATCAAAACTGCCAAGGTTAGGAAGTCACTTACTCAGCTCCCTTGGTTTGAATGTTATATACATGAAGGTTTTCCAATCTAGTTGCACCATGGCTAACATCTGGCCAACTTCTAATGCAGCCTTCTACAGCCTGGTTCCCTATAGGTGTTTTTGACTGAAACTCCCTGCCATCATGGCCCAATGGTCTGAAACAAGATGCAATCTGAAGCATCTAAAGCAATGGCTTCCAACCTTTGGGCCTCCAGGTGTTTTGGACTTCAACTCCCAGAAATCCCAGCCAGTTTACCAGCTGTTAGGAACTATGGGAGCTGAAGTCCAAAACACCTGGAGGCCCAAAGGTTGGGAACCACTGATCTCAAGGGACTCAACTCCTAACATATGTAGAAACATCCATTATCCTTCAAATACATCTTCAATAGAGGATGGAAGATGAAATCCTGGTTCAGACACTGTACGCCTAGGATTAGCAAATCCTTTTATTACAAGATACAGAGACATCTAGTTTGCTCTTGTTGAAAACCCAATAGCAGATCAGATGTATTTAGCCTGGTCCAGCAAAGATGGTTTGTGATTTTGGTAAAGCTGAGAAGGAAGAGGAAAAGGTCAGAATTATATGATAAACAAAACCAATGGCTATTGCTCATCGTTACCCACTCGCATCACGGAGTATCCTCCTCCTCCTCCATAACATACCTTTGGAGAGAAATGTCTTTGCTATCTTCGCTATATTCTCTTTTACCATCTAGAACAGGCATGAGCAAACTTCAGCCATCCAGGTGTTTTGGACTTCCAACTCTCACAATTCGTAATAGCCGATAGACTGTTGGAAATTGTGGAAGTTGAAGTCTAAAACACCTGGAGAGTCGAAGTTTGCCCATGCCTGATCTAGAAACACAACAACTACTGGTTTATGAAAATAAACAAACTTGTAGAAATTGAACACTTACTACATTGATTAAGGAGAATTCTCTAACTTTAAGAAATACTGGGGCTCATTTATTGTGTTCCTCCAGCAAAGATAGGGCCAAATCTCCATTAGTGTTTTTTTTGGACTAGATGTCTGTTGTTATGTGAGAAAGGATTTACCAATGGTTCCTTTTCAGTGAATGGGTGTAGAAAACTGAGAGAATATAATCAACAGGCAAAGAATGTAAAGCCTTTAGATTAGATAGCATAGATTATTTGCAGTTTTTAAATGTTTAGGATGTAGTAGGAGACCCATATGTGGAATTTCACAAATACCACATAGAAGAACCAGCCTTTTGCCCATGGAAAGAGTTTGTACTTGAATGCCATGCATCCTTTTTGCTTCTGTTTGCCCCAAGAGATATAGAGGGAAGCTGTCCTTGGACAACAGGTAACATTGTGCTTTCATGACGACTGGTCAGTGATAGCCTGATCTGCATAGATTTATCCAATCCTCAATAAAAAATCCATGCTGGCAGCTGAAAACCTAGAATTTCTAAAATATCTGTATTAATATGTATTGTGCTTTAAAAGCGGAGCATCTATGTGATGATGATATTCCAAGTGTCGGATGCTAAAAAAGGGTAAATCTCTGTCCCAAAGAGGCTAAAAATTTAAAAGATAAATTGCAGGAGAGAGGCAGGAAGAGAGGCACCTGGACAAACAGAGCTACATGTGCTTACATTTAATTACAATTGAGAATGACGCCTGAAGTGGAGCTAGGGTAAAATAATCTACAAGAGAAGAATGTGAAGGAAGAGAGCGAGCACCACAAACCTGTTCAGGATTACCAGCTACCTGGAGCAGTAAGGGAAAACTGGGGGAGCTAGCTAGTTAATAAAGCAAGAAATCTTAAAATAGCCAAGAGAACTCAAGCTAGAGGAGCAAAGGTCACAAGCAGAAATTGTTTAGAAAACAAAGATAACTAATGATGCACTGTATAGGTGACGGCAAGGGATTTGTGCTGGGTCTTATAGCAGATGGAATGCTAGCAGTCTGAAAAAATATTTTTGTGGGCTATAATGTTCTAAATTCCTTCAGCCAGCATAGGTAGTATTCATGTTATTTTGGGTGTTTTGGAAACTGTAGCCCTCAAAAGTGAATTTTTAAAGTTTTCAATGACAGCTGCAATTTGAAGAAGAGTATCATATGGTTTCAGCAACAGAGCTGAATGAGCAGGGCATCTGGGGTTTGGACAGATTGATCAAAGGAAAGATGCAGCAAGTGAGGTGAGGTAGGAAATAACCAAAGCATGGGGGTGGACAGAAATAAAGAGGCAGAGCTTATCAACACGCTGTTTGTCTCAAAAGTGTAGGGAGAACACGAGGAGAAAGAAAATCAAGGCTTGAGTCTGAATGTTGTAGAATATTTTCTTAATGTGTTACGCCAACAGAGATACGATTGAGACTCATTGGGGGAACTGTTAAATAAAAGCATCACATTAATTTTGCTTGCTTGATACTATTTCCTAAGTTCCAATAGACAATATATTTGAACTGAATTACTAGGAGGAAAAAATGCCAGGTATGGACATTTAATGGAATTTAAATCTAGCAGCTAAATGGATCCTATGTCCTTCTCAGAAATTATGGTAACTGTTTAATTTTTGATTTAAAAAAACATAATAATTCAACAGCATGTAGTCTCTTTACAGGCGATCTCCAAGTTATAAACAAGGTAGGTTCTGTAGGGTTGTTCTTAAGTTGAATTTGCTTGTAAGTCAGAACAGGTGCTTTTAAGTGCAACATCAGCCATACATATATACACACACACACATATATATACACACAGACCTATGTATATGGTGGTGGTTCCCAACTTTTGGGCCTCCAGGTGTTTTGGATTTCAACTCCCAGAAATTCTAGCCAGCTTACCAGCTGTTAGGAAGTGTGGGAGCTAAGGTTGGAAATCATTGATATATATTTGGGGGGGGACGGGACTAGCTACCTAGCACAGGCAAGGATTAACACTCTGTGGTGCTGTCTGTGCCCCTATTCAGAAGATTTCACCTCACTTTCTATCACTGTGATAACTGGATTTTGACAAACTTGGTTTGTTATGGGAACAAGCATTTAAGATAAAAAGCTTCAGTGGAAACTCCTTTTCCTTGTGGTAACTCTTTCAAGAGCGATTTTCCCTTCATATGGGTAGATTTTTCTCATTTCCTGCTGTTTCACCCCCTTTGTAACTATGAGTTGTTTGGAAGTTTGATGTTTGTAACTTGGGGGCTGTCTGTACATTTTTAATGTTAAAAGGAGAAAGCAAAAGTGGGCACTGAAAACTCTACTTTCTCATTCTAGAATGTCTCAAGAGCTGTGAATCAGACACAGATATCTTACAAATAATTACCTTATCACAATTAGTTATAATTTTGATACTGTAGCATGTGAATGGCAAAAAAAATCCATATTGTATGTTGCTAATTTTACAAAATAATGCATTTTAAAAACCGAAAACATTCCCCAGTGGAAACTTTCCACAAGAAAAGGATTTTCATTCTAGATTACTGGTGGCCAATCACATTTTCATGAGCTATGGATTATTTTAAGGAAACATAACAGGGTGCCAGGAAATCAAGATATACCACTGTTGTTCAGAACTTCTTTTCCCCTCTGGTCATTCAAAAAGTTTCCAAATAGAGACACAATTTGGTCTTTGTAAATGTCCAAATACCAATGTTAAAGTCTCAAAATTTTCATCACTGCCAAAATTTTAACTGACCTCTCATTTAACTTTGCCTGAAAATGCCAATGCTTCCAGTGAGTAACATTTACACCAATTTCAAAACAAAACCCTTTAAAAGCCTCATCCTTCTCTCTGGGTGAGGAGCCCTGCTAATAATAATAACAACAACAACAACAACAACAACAACAACAACAACAACAACAACAACTTTAATTTTATACCCCGCCCCATTTCCCCGAAGGGACTCGGGGCGGCTTACATGGGGCCTAGCCCGATAAAACAATCAATCAATCAATCAATCAGCTGAGCCTGGCAGCCACCTATGGCTTCCTTCCTTCATGTTGATGGTGTTAAAGAAAGACCTGAACATGTCCCTGACTTCCTCCCAATACTGACAGTGCTCTTGCAGCCTTTGCAGGTTCAGAACACAAGTAGTGCCTAGACCCAAACTTTACTGCCTGGAAACTCATCAAGAAGCTTATGGGAAACAGGAAACAGCCACACCTGCCACAAAAACAAAAAAACAAAAAACCAGAAACTGCTCTTAGTATTTCTCTATAAAGACCAGTTCAGCAGGCTTATCTTCATGACACAGTTAACTTGGAAGAGATAACTGTTTCATCTTATTCCCGATTCAGAAACTATAAACCTGTCTAGGTCAGTCAGTTATTAGCTAATATACTTTAACTACCATGGTTCCATCCTGAAGAATCTTGGTGCTTGCAGTTTGGTTGATTGCTTAACGCCTCTAATGCTGTAGTACATACACAGTAATCTGGAAAACAACTCTGCCACAGCAGAAATCCCAGCATCTCTTAGAACTGAACCAAACCAGTTAAAGTATAATCATATTGATATAACTAATTAGGTTAGAGACACTCCAAGATACTGGATAGGTCAACCATATTCTTTGACAGTCAACCGATCAAAAGTAGTTATTTTCTTTTCTAGTAACATACGAGAGGATACCCCATGTACTAATGGAGAGGATTGCTGTATTTAGTACTAGTATTTTTTTAAAATGGCTTTAAACAAATAATACATAAATAGTTGTACTTGATTCAATTTCCTCTTCTACATACTGTTAAAGGCACAGAAGCCTTGCTCCTTTCCCTTGCATCTGGTCATCCTTCAGGACATAGGGCACATTCTGCATATTTACACTGACCTTGGGAAGCATGAAAAATCTGGCATGGAATCTATCCCCTAATTTCCCCTCCTTCGGATAACTGACCACATATTCATTCATGAAGTGTTGAGATCCCTCCAGACCCTCTTAATTGACAGTGGAAAGTAACATCTGAGATAAAATATAGGTATGTGACTAACATTGTCACTTTTATTCTTTGGTATGACTTAACATTTTTGCTTAATGAAGAAGGCCTTGGGGCTTTGAAAGCTTGCATGACGGATTTTGTGCATTTTGGCCCAATAAAGCTATTGCTTTTTCGTGGATTTTGATGTGTGGGCTACATAACTATCCCCGAATATGTTTGATGGTATCAAAGTTTTCTTTCCTGATAATATACTGTCCATCTCATCTTCACTGTTTCACACTGTGCCATACTCCTCCATCCCTTCTTCTTTCGAAAGGAGCTAGATGAAGCAATCTGCCCCTCATTGCTGAAAAGGGTTAATTTCCAACTCTCCTTAGGTCACTTCAGGTCCTGACTAGACTTCCTCAGATTCCAGCAAGATCTCAAAGCACACCATTTTACTTATATTTTAAGTGGGTCTTCCTCCAGGGGCAAACCAAGAATGGGCAACTTGGAAGTCCCTGAACAGACTCAGAAGCAGAGTGGGCAGATCAAAAGACAACTTGGCAAGGTGGCACTACCTGGAGGAATCCTCCACCTTGTGTGACTGTGGAGCAGGACAAACAACTCAGCATATGTATGCTTGCCCACAATGCCCTGCCTCATGTATGGAGGAGGAGTTGTTTAAAGCTACAGACAATGCGGTTGCTGTTGCCCGCTTTTGGTCCAAAACTATTTAGTTGCTTGTGATTTCTTTTTTTTCTTTTTTTAAATTTTATTTTTATTTCCATTATTTGAAATGTACAATGCTTTTGACACGAAATAAATAAATAAATAAGTGGGAGAAACCCTTTTCAGAAGTTCTAATGAGCAAAGAAACAAAACAATAGGAAGAGGAAGCTTTACAACTGAAGTGGTGGCAGATCCTGAAATCTGAGAAACAGATCAGACCTGACCAAAAGCAAGGCATCATCCATTGAGATCGTGTGCCAGGAAAATGGAAAGGGAGAGAAGTTCCCCTGAATTCTACTCAGAAGGGACTTACTTAAACAAGAAGCATATTTGAGTCACTACACTACAGAGAAACACCTGATTTAAATTATTAGTTGGTTAACCAAGCAGTTGGGCTGCCTGAGATGGAGTGTGCGACTTTGGGCAGGGAATTAATAACAAGGTGTCCCGGGGAAATAATTAGCAGGCATTGCCAATTTCCATAATGATGACAGTGTGTGTGAGAGAGAGGGGGGGGGGGGAGAGAGAGAGGGGGGGGGAGGGAGAGAGAGAGAAACAACCTTTAAATGGGATGAAAGGCAAAAAGCAGAATATAAGGCATCATGCAGCAAGAAGAGATCAGAAGACCTGACAATTACCTGAATGTGACTATTGGTTCATGTTCTATTCGCTCTGGTTGCCTATTTCACTGTTCTGTCTGCACATGTGTATTCATGTCTCTTCCTCTTCCCCTGGGTGGCTATAGTTAAAACCAGAGCACCTATATTGTATTATGTATTCCAAAAAGACTTTACGTACTCAGAACTAGGATCTCTTCACTGCATAGGATGGAGATAAAGGGAAAGTATTGCGAAGTAAATTAGTAGGATGCTATATTGGAGGCCTCTCATATGTCAGCTCTAGTGTCTGAATGAATGCTTTTCATATAGCCTCTCCTTTTTCTACCCAAATTATGGTTGCCACAAGAATCCACAAGGCCTTCCTGCAATGAAACTCTCAAATCCATTCCTGTTTCCCATTGTGTGTTCCCACTGAGCCATAAATCTGCTTTTATGACCTACATTTCTCATTGGCAACATCAAGTGGGCAACTGATTTGGAAGGCTCCTATCACACTCTTCAGGACCCTGGAAGGCTCATATCCCATGCTTGCCTCCTTCTCAAACTTGGGATCCCTGAAATTTCTTTTGCCCCATTATGCTCCTGAGACATCAGAGCTATAGGAACTACAGTTTGTTTTAATTTTCTGGCTTTTGGGGCCAAATTGGGCCCTTCTTCCTAGCCAGAGAATTCTCATTTGACGGGGGGGAGGGGGGGGAGGCATTTGGGCCTCAGAAAGTTAAGCTTCCCCTCCTTGATGTCCAAAAAGGATAGTGAAATGATCCATGTTGCATCTCAGAGGCTTGAAGGGACATGATAGGTCATGGGAACAAAAAAGAGTATGCCAATTTGAAATGAAGGGCTGGGGGGGATGTGAGACTCATCCCTACTGTTTCTTTTTCATACTTGCAACAGCAAGAAAAATCACAACAAGAAAACACACTCTCTTCTCATACATTATGTTATTAGTGGCCTAGTCTGTAGAGGAACAATCAAAGGCTGTTCCTGGGAAGGAAGGTTTTACTGGACTGGTATATGGTAAAAAGACTATAGGAGATGCCCCACTTGGCATTGTGTATACTATCACCTCTTACTGAGAATGAAATTCCATTATGGAAGAGAACCAAGAGGAAACATAGAGCTGCTCTTTTCAGATGGCAACTCTGCCTCTATTGCCAGGTCTAATTTCAACTACAGACTCACAATTTTGTTCATTATTTCAAGCTGAATCTTTCCAGATACTCAAAACACAGTTGAGGAAAACATGAGAAGTATTAGAGTCAATGTGATGCAATGTCAGACTTGTGGTAAGATAATGAATGAAAGCACAAAGATATCAGGCAACACTATGTTAGAAGAAATTTGTAATAATACATGAATTTTCACTGCAGTTTGCCTTTCTGGCATCCCTCTCAATTGGCCAACTCTGAAAATTCCCTAGACAACTTGTTTCACTAGCTGAATGAATTTATTTTGTAACTGAAATCCTCCTTGAACCTGTCCTAATACATTTCAACAGTCTAGCAATTCTTATTTGTAACACAAACCCAAAAAATGCATTGCCTGTTCAAGGTAACCAATGTGAAAACTAGAGTGTTTCCTTAAGCAGTTCAATCATATGCCCGTTTACTCCTAGAGAAGTGTAAAGAATTGCAGGCTTAGAAATGTATGACTTATTTTTAAAAAAATATATCTTAGCAATTAATTCTTAGCTCAGTACAGGCCTACTACTATTTGACAGCTGCTTGTCTTATCTCCCAGATTTCCAACCGATTTCTTCCAAATTAAAACAGGCCCCGACATACAAATTATGTTCATTTATAAGATAATCACAGATCAGAAAACAAATTAGGAAGTGGAGCCCACAGGTTTGCTGTGACACTCAACTTTCCACCAACTCCCAGACAACAACAGAGAAAGTGGGAAAATAATTCAGGCTAATATGCATTGTGCATTCAGTTTACTCACTTTGGGTCTCTTTAGAAGGGACGGACCTTTCCTTCTCCCCTTTTCCAGATCACTGACTCAGCAAATTAGAACAAGAATATAATTTAGCATTACAGCAATTCTTGAAAGATACCAGTATCCCATATCTTCAACACCCAGATCAACCCCGCTCCCCTCCTCAAAGGATGCATTTCAATCTGATGCTAATGGAAAAACTATGAATGCAACTAATAAGAATGCAAGTTATCATATTCTCTGTGTAATACAGCACTTGTCTTGACTTGTATTGTGATGTCTATAGCCATCTCTTGACTAGGAAATACCTTAAAAAGGAGTGTACCCATTGCCCTACTTTTCTGGTAATCATATAAATAGTAAACCTAGTTTATTTAGATGTTACACAAGTCCGAGAAATTGGTCACAATCCAGAGATGGAGTCTACATCTTCAAACACAGGTGCTGCAAAGCCCACCCCCACCGCCATCAGGAATTGATGGGAGTGAGACTGACCAAAAGAAGAGGTTCAAACCCTCACTTAACCCCATTTTTAAAAAGTAGATAGATTACTTAGTTTTTTGGGGGTTTCTCCATATTTGGGTCATGTTCTTAGCCTCTTTTATCTCCCCCCCCCCCCTTCCTGTTGATCAGCCATAACCCTAGCAAGGATAGAAAACATATGTCTGCTGCAATAGCAGCAAAGCTGGATTTTTAAAGTACATGCCCTTTCTTTGGATTGCAACCTGATAACTTTGCAGCTCCAGAATTATTAAAGGACCAAATGAAGGGGTGAATCAGTTCAGGCATATGTGTACAGCAATCCTAGAACACGGTTACATTGCTTGCATGCTAGAGAATGTCAAAAATGTGTGCTACATGGCTATTGAAAAGCAGGTCAGGGCATTAAATTTGGAGCTGATGAATGCTCAGCCTTTTCAACTGCTGTGACATCCTCCTCCTGCCCCATTTACAGGGTCCCAAATGTAATTTTTTTCCCTTTTGCCACAGGCAACAGTAGCTTCTGGGGCTCAAGGGGGGCAGCTAAAAGGGGAGAGAATGAAGCCACAGACAGAAACCTGTAGGGGTTGGTAACTTTGGTCTGCTCTTCATCATGAACCCAATCTCTGGAAGTATGTCACCTGTAATTCTTTCCCAAGGTTCCTGCTTTGTCTTACTCTTCTGCAAATTACTTTGCAGATGTCAAAATATTATATTCATGTTCCTCAAGAAAAATGAATTGGACATGAGTATAACAAATTGCATCTAGTGATCATGGGACACATTTCAAAAGAGATTCTGAGAATATACAGTGGATAATATGCCTTCTAATGTTTCCATCTAATAATCCCTACACTGCAGCTCTATAGTGAGGAGTAAGAAACCCCAAATTTTCTTTACCTGAGCAAATCACCACAGTAACATCTACATTTTGTCTAGGCGGACTAAACATTCCTAGCATTTTTGTTTTAATTGGTAACTTTTACGTCCTTACCTTCTCAGCTGGCATTTCAGGCTCATCTGATTAATCAAGCCCTTTTTTTAAATTTGAGGTCTTCCATGACAGATTCATCATGACATCACTGTGTTTAGAAACAAGCCCTTCACACTGCAAGCAAGACTTGGAGCTGCTCTCTGATTAGGCGAGCTCCGGTGTTCTTTACTGAGTCAAGTCCCATTGACAAGAAATATTTGCCACAGTAATGGCTATGGTCATCAGTTTTAAGGAATCTCAGCTATCAGACAAAGTCAAGGCAATGTCTCTGCGAAGATAAACCATTACTCTTCTCAAAGAAGTTTCTGGGAAAGAAAATCTCATTCAATTTAAAGTGGGGTCACCTCTTCATGAAGATGGTAATGGTAATGGTAATGCCCTAGTCAATTACATTAATTTTCCACATGCTCTTTGCTCAATAGGAAGATATGTTTCAAAACATTCAAGTAGCATTTCGAGTCTTACAAACTATAATGGAGTGCTCTAGATCACAGAAATATGATTATTAACTAACACCAATGGCTAAATGGATCAAGACCTATAGAGCACATATTTTGCATGCAGTTCTTAGGATCAATCTCTTGCATATTGAATTAAAAGGATCTTGAATAAATTGTCTAGGAAAGAACTGTCTGTAATCTTGGGAGAGTCACAGACCAGTGACTTTAACTCAAGCCAAAGCAACTTTAATTCAAGTCTAAAACAGTCAACAATCATAAGTGGCTGGTGAATATCACTAGAAAGGCTTTCTGAGTTCAGCAAATTCTGATTTCTGGAGAGGCCATGCTGTCTTATACATCATGCCGAATAGCAATACAAAAAAGTGATCAAGGTTGAAGTAAGCAAAATTCATTTCCTAAAAGTTTGATGTAAATTAATGGCTAGCCTTCTGAAAGAAAGCGGCATTTGGGGCTTAGTTGTCACCAACAGCATCTGAAGTGGTATACCTGTATCAGTACTATACCAGTTCTGACTTCCAAGACTCTACAATGAAGAAAAATGCACACACACCTAACATGTTGAATCTTAGTATGGCGCAGTCGCCGACGTTGCAATCCTGTGTACCTCTGCTGAAATCTAAGTCCAATAGAGTTCAGTGAGGATTAACCCCAAGAAAGAGATACAGGACTGCAACCTAAATAACCAAACTATAAATCAGAAAGTCTCAGTTTCAAATGCTAATGACTTTCACTCTCTAATTCAGTCCTCCATCTGCAATTTGGAAATAATATTGAACAACCTCAGAGAGTAGCAATTACAACAGACAGCATTACAACAAGGTAACAAATGCGAATCATTCTGAATTTTCCAAAGCAGTATATACAGCATTGTAACTATTAAACAGAAAATGAGCATCGTTAAGAGGAAATTTAGGTGAAGCTGCATCGAAATGCTGTTTTGCATGTGCAGGGATATTCCCCACCCCTGTAGAAAAGTATTTAATCATATGAAGCCCCAGATGGAGTCTGAGATGGCATAGTTCAGACACTAGGCTGACCACTTTATCAGCTGTTTGAAAAGTCAACAAAAGGACTTAAGAGAGCTACTCGTTGCATCTCATGAAAGAAGGCCAATTTGAGGCAACTGCTTTTCCCATTATTAATAACAACTCGTATATGTGTTATGTATAAGAAGACTGGAGTGTAGGAACTGGTGACAGATACAAAACCCTGACACTTCCACATCAAGTCCTTATAAATCAGTACTGTGGTTCCATACAGAGGAGCTGCTATTAAGCTGCTTGACCAAAACCATTTACCTCCAGTGCAGCAGAAGGCTTCTTTTTAAGTTCCTCACATTTTCGGAATTTGCAAATCTGGTGCCCAGTTTTACGATTTCTACAACTGCTGCACTGCTCACAGTTTATCCGTCTTCTGCAAGGAGGGCACATGCCACATCGTTTCCGTTTCTTTTTCCCTGAATTGATGGCAGATGCCAATTCATTCTGCATTGGGTACTCTGCTAAGCCAGCCATATGGAGTGCGCTCTCTGCCAGAAATACGCCAGCAGGGGTCATAATGAAAAGACCAGGGTTGATAGGAAAAGCCCCCAGGTAAGGAAAATCAGATGGGCTGTTCATTGCCTCAGCAGCTGAGACAGCTTCCATGTCTGAGATGCCCGTCCCATGGTCATTAGGCAAGGGAATGTGCTCCTGGACAACTCTTTTGAGAAGCTCCGTTGACTGAGCAAACTGTTGCAAGATGCTCTGTCCTTCTGCAGAAAGATCGGTTTTGCCCAGCATGTCAACGATGTTTTTGTGCTTTGAGGTAGAATTGCTTTTATCCATGGGTGCTTCATTGCCATTGGCTATGGGGGCACCTTTCTCTGAATGTTCACTTAATGAGCTGGTGCTACCAAAAGTAGAGTAGTGGGAGAGTGGTCGGGACTTCTTAAGACTTTTGTTCAAAGGTTCACTTATTATCCCACTTTTGTTTCTCCTTTCCAAATTGACCGAGGGCTGAGAGTCATCTTGACTGTTGTTTTTTCCCAACAGGCCTGGCTTAATATTAGTGTCTTGATGAGAGCCAGGATCAGACATATTTGTTGTTTATTTGTATGTTTAACGAAGAAGAGACCAGATATAACAAGCAGCCCACTCACTGTGGAAAACAACCAACCACAAGAGACTAGTAACACCAGGAAATTTGAAAGGGATGAGGTGCTTCTTCAGTGCAATTTCAGGGCCATTACAACATGTCTTCCAGGTCTCATATATAACGTGTAGCTCTGAAAGTTTAAAAAAAGGAGGGAGAAATTAGTGAAGGGTCAGTAATTCCTAAAGTAAATGTAATGGCTTGTATTGACTTTCATTTAGGTCTTCCCCTCATGATAAAAAGGTCAATGGGATTTTAGCTTGCACAAATAGGGGTATAGCGTCTAGATCCAGGGAAGTCATGCTACCCCCCTCTATTCTGTCTTGGTCAGATCACACCTAGAATACTGTGTCCAATTCTGGGCACCGCAGTTGGAGATGTTGACAAGCTGGAAAACGTCCAGAGGAGGGTGACTAAAATAGTTAAGGGTCTGGAGAACAAGCCCTATGAGGAGCGGCTTAAAGAGCTGGGCATGTTTAGCCTGCAGAAGAGAAGGATGAGAGGAGATGTGATAGCCATGTACAAATATGTGAGGGGAAGTCATAGGGAGGGAGGAACAAGCTTGTTGCTGCTGCCCTGCAGACTAGGACGCAGAACAATGGCTTCAAACTAAAGGAAAGGAGATTCCACCTGAACATCAGGAAGAACTTCCTCACTGTGAGAGCTGTTCAGCAGTGGAACTCTCGCCCCCAGACTGTGTGGAGGCTCCTTCTTTGGAGGCTTTTAAGCAGAGGCTGGATGGCCATCTGTCGGGGGTGCTTTGAATGAGATTTTCCTGCTTCTTACAGGGCGTTGGACTGGATGGCCCGTGAGGTCTCTTCTAACTCTATGATTCTATGATTTATGGCATATGTGGAGAAGGCCATTTCAATAACCAGGAATAATCAAGGGCCAGCAAATGTTCTTTTAAAGCATCTAGCACTGATCATATCTTCTAGTCATTGCAAAATGGGACACAGGGGAGGTCCTACCTTTGACCTTGCCCTGGCTTTCAGAATTCATTGCTCCTGGGTGCTTCCAATGCTCAGGACACAAACACAGCCAAGTTCCCTCCCTTCTCCCCAGCCATCCATTCAGATTTGATGGGCCCCAGGGGTCATGCTGACAAATCTCTTGATGTTTACCTTGCAATATACCAAAGGAGTACTCTTCAAGGATTCTAGCAAACACAATACAGAGCCTATGACCAACAGCATTTGTGGGCCACAATAGTCTAATGCATCCTCTTACCCAGCAAAACATTTAGCCACCCAAACCTTAGCTTTACTTTTGATCTCAAAGAGAGAGATCTTAAAGCCATTCCTTTGCAACTCAGCAATGTATTGTCTGAGTAGCCTTCCCACCTTTTGCTGTAGAGACTAGAGTGCCATTCCAGAACTGGTGGTAGCTCAGTCACACTCCTGGAGCCAGGAGTCAGAAAAGGTGCCACTGGGGAAGCAAAGCAACACCCATCGTTCTACTCATCCCAAACGAAATGAGTACACATTATTATTATTATTACTATTATTATTATTATTTCATTTCTATCCCGCTTTTCTCCCGTGAGAAGGATTCAAAGTGGCATACAACATATAATATTAATACAAATACATCCGACTACAATACATAATCAGTTAAATCATATATACACATCTTCTGTTGTTGGTTTCTTGCCTTTCAAGCATTGTTGCCTGCACTGAGAGAAGCCTAAGACAACTGTTTTTTCATTATTTTGACTAAAGCTGTGATGATCCCTGTGCCTAGTGGTGCTTTTCCAGCAGCTGTACCCTATGTCCAATTGTAAAATTACCAGAAATGGTGAAGCTACAGAGGAAAAAGATGTTTCTGAATAGAAGAAAAATAATTTTGAAAAGAATGTATGCAATATTTACTTTCTTATCAATCCTAAATCTAGAGTTATGCATCTATAACTGTTCTGTATCTATGAATTCTTGCATAGTTACGACTGTATATTATTGTCACAATCATAACTGCCCTCCTAATCCCCCTTTATCAGGCATCAGCCACACGGAGAGGACTCTGTTCTTAACCTCTGAACCGCAGAGCCTGAAGGGTTCATAGTGTCCACACAGGGGGTCCACAAAATCTTGATGAAATGTTATAAACTTTTACAGTTAAAATAGAAATATCTATGAATGGCACTCTGAAATTGCAATTCAAGGAACAGTCCCTTCCAAATTTCTGGGCTCGCTAACAATCAGATTTTCTGGAACTATTAAAAGCTATGAAAGTATTGATTTTTACACATTCTTGTGTAAAAATTAATCCCTGCTCTTGTTTAACTTAAAAATAAGTAAAGAAACAATTTGAAAAATAAAAGATCTAGAACTCAGAATGCAAGTTTCATCTTAATCAAATTTGATGTAACAAGCCTTTAAAAAAAGAGAAATGAAGCACTAGGCTTCTCATTAATTAATTAATGAAAATTAACAAATAATGTTCGATGTTCAGATGTTGTTGTTGTTCTGAAATATTCCTATATGAATATCATAAAATGTGTTCTTCGTGTATTTATTTCCTCCCTTCTTTCATATTTAACAACCACCAAAGATCAACTTTAAATGGATATTTCATGCTCTACAGAGTTTCAAATCTTGAGTTTAGACTTAGGCCCAATCTACACTAATCATTTAATGCAGTTTCAAACTGGTATTGAAAAAAGCAGTTTTGTTATGCAGATGACAACATAGGAAATTCTGTAACCAGATGCTTTTGTAGGGGTTTGCCCACTACAGTTTGAAGCATTAAATGGGCAGTGTAGATTGGGGGGGAGGGGGGGTTGATATTCTGTGTTAAGAAAATATATTGAAAGGGGGTAAAAAACAGGTTACAAACCATACCTGTATAGCACATTCATGAAATCTAATGAGCAGTTTCTCAAGGCTTTTAGAGTAGATATATTCCAAATGCTTTTCTTTTTTTTAAAAAAAAATCCTATTCATTCTCATTGAGAAAACCTACTCTATTGCTAGATTTTTTTCCACAGGTAATTGAAGCTAGAACTGTAGTCTCAGATGTACAAATGTCTTGTTTTGCACAAGCATAATGGTAAATATGTAACACCAAAGCAAGAATGCAGCAGATTAATGGGTAATATAATACATTTACACCTGTATCTTCCTTGGTAATGGAAACTAGAAATGTTGAAGTAAATAGAATAGGTACTGTTTAGATAGAAGAAGTGTTATCCAAGACACAGTAGCAAGAACCGGATTCATTCTGTAATACATAAACATCATCATATTGCAAATTTCACTTATTCCCCACCAAACTTTTTTTTTTCATTTTTCTGCAAATTGAAAAAAGGTTTGGATGAATAAAAGAAGGATTTTCCTCACTAATTTCTCTATTTTGTTTTGTGCCCCCACCTCCCTGTTCTAACCTAGATGTAATTCTGAGTTCAGTAGAACTCACTCCAATATTAGGACAAAAACCCTACATTACGACCTTATTTAGAAATAAGCCCCACAGTGTTCACTGAGGCTTTACTTGTGGTCATAGTCAACTAAAGCCAGGTGGGGAGCTCACAATTTCTGAGTCAGTTAAGACAAAACAGCTGCCATAACTTTGTTCAGTAATCACAAATATTAATGCATTAAATATTAAATTAAATCTTAACATCTAAGGATACACTGAGAGGATTGGAAGATCTCCTCCTTGCTCACTTGACTTCTCAAAGCATGGCAGTGTGGTGTTACAATAAAGTTACGAGAAGAATACATAGGTAAATAGTATTCCCATCTTACAGCCATTCCATCCAGTTCCAAAGGAATTCTACCAAAGACTTTCTTTGTCCTAGCTTAACATTCTATGTATTTAAATCTTGATTTTTGATATATCTAATTGCCATCTAAAATAATCTCTGTATTAAAAATCTTCATTTTTTCCCATTAATCCTTGTATTTTCCCCTCCATCCACTGCCATGGAATGTAGCTGCTTTTTGGGATGGATGAAATTGGGTCTTGAAAATATTGAAATCAGTGAAATGTTGTGACTTCCTTGGTACCCATCTTTGCATCCAAACCACCTCTTTTGTAGATACCCAAGAGGTGTTGCTGAATTGTTTTTAAACTATCCTTAACCAGAAAAAAAAGAATTTAAAATAATACTCCCAGGAGCCCCTGATAACTGTTTATTGGGGGCACAATATATGACTAATATATTTCAGGACTATTATTTCCCAAGCTGCTGACTCTATTCCTCAACTTCTAATTCCCACATTGGTTGTGAAACTATCATCAAGGGGGCTTTTTATCCAAGAATAAATAATAGTGTAACTAGCTAACTAGCAATGGGAGGAGTTGCCCAATTATGTCTCTGGCCTAGCTGGAATTCAACTGAAATCTAAGTCCTGTGACTTACTTAAAGTTAATCACTTATTTGTGAAATTGATGCTAGTATTTACCTTAAGCTTGAACCAAACAGCAGCACAAAAATGTTTGACCTCTTCTTCTACCAATCACAGCAAGCTATACGACAATCCATATGAAAGTCGGCAATGCATCCCTGGATTCTTCCCTAGATTTGGGGACACAGAAAAAAAATTGTTAGAGCCGCAATCACAGAGAAAAAATGTGTGTATAGAAACAAGTTCCCAATCTTTACAATTCACCAGAGTCTCCCATTCAAAAAGTGTCTTTTTTTTTTCAACTAATGTATTTGAGCAGTAGGTTCTGCTAGTGGGTGAAATGGTTTAGATGCTGTGAAACACTTTACCTGTTGATTTCTGCATATCAAAAACTTGTTTAAAGGTCCAGAAGCAGACAAGGCCTTTTTTTTTTTTACTATCCCATTAGCAACCCTATCCCTCACTCCTGTGAAATTTTGTAAATAATACCACTTTGTTATTTCATTGTTGTCTATGTCTGAATTTCTTTTCTTTCAAATCAGTATCATAATCCCAAACTCCAAAGGGTTTCTCTATGAGTGCCATGTCAAGGCACTCATTATGGGTATGGAAAATATGGATGAGTTACCAAACTACAGCAGGCAACATGTAGATCAAACAGAGGTACAACAAACAAACAAAAATGCAAGCATAGGAACTTGCATAAATGCACAAAAATTGATTGAACAAAAGTTGGATATTACCTTCCTGTGCTTATGCTGCTGTATCTTAAGCCTGGGATGGTATATATATGAGAAAGGCAAAAAATAAAGAAAGGAGCCAAATAGGGTCAAGGGTCAGTGCAAGTGAGATGTGAGGCCATAACTGGAAGGACAGGAAGGATGGGTGGATGCCTGATAAAGTGCTGGGCAAGCATGACTGTGAATGCCAGCCTGCATAATACTACACATTGTGGCTGAATGAAAAAGATCTCCACCACTGGAATAATCCGTTATGCTATTATAATGCCAGGTGTCATAGCTCTGAGTATTCATTGCTTAAGAAAATTCTATGAAATTGATATAGTTACCCCAAGTCAGCAGGCAACTTGAAGACACATATACACACAATATAATGCTTCCTAAGTTCAGCATTGCTTAAGAGGTCTAACACTACATGATAGAAAATTATGGACAGCAGTTAAAAGGCTGCATTTACACTGTAAAATGAATGCAGTCTGATACTACTTTAACCACCATGGCCCAATGCTTTGGAATTCTGGGAGTTGTACTTTGACAAGGCATGAGAACTCTTTGGCAGAGAGGCCACAGAAACTGACAAACTACAGCTCCCATGATTCTATAACATCAGACCACGGTAATTAATGTGGTATCAAACTGCATTCGTTCTACAATGTAGATCCAACAAAGTATCCCCAGATTCTTGTCTGCTGTGGTCTCACGGTAGGATTGGGATGAAAATCCCATATATAACCTATTGTAAGGAAGCTGATTTTAAAATTAAAATAAATATAAAATAAGTCAAAATAAAAAAATCAGCACATTTATGTGACTTTCATCTTTTCCTCTCCTAGAAACTGTACTGACCCCAAAAGCTAAATGATTGAAAGAAGAAACTTAATTGTTCTTCTATTCTGCTTTGAGAGTATCTATAGCAGAGCTTTCCAAACTGTATACTGCCACACAATGTGTTGACTGAAGTATGTACATGTGCCGTGAGAACTTAATGACACCTCTTTGACTTTAAATAAGCAATAAATCACTATAAACGAAATGTTTTCAGGAGATATGTTGTATCCCCAGAACCTTTCATTATTACAATTCATGCATGTTTTTATATTTTGTATAAGGGCTTGGTCTGACCTCTGGTTTGCTAGTGAAATGATGCACATCTTTTAAAACTGTGTCACCAACAAACATGAAATGTTTGGAAACCTATGATCTATAGGGTAGAAGCAGTGCTATCTTATTGCACAATCCTATTTGGAGAAAACATATTCTTATATGAGCCTGCCCAAGAGTTAAAATCTCAAGGAAAGGCTTTCTCATGGACCCACCACCATTAAAAGAGAGTAAAAGTGAGCGACAGTCAAAAACAGTCCATCTTCCAACTTTAAAAAAATAGTATAGCTGTAGTTTTTCGGTTTACAAATTTAGTTCACACTTTTCTGCTTTCAAAATGCAATCCTAAAATCTTTAAAATGGTCCTTAAAATCTCTCATACTAGTAGAGAAAACAGGAAACTCACTGAGGTATTGAATCAAGTATCTCTTCTATTTGAAGTTCAGCAACCCCAGATGTTATAAAGAAAGTGAGATTGAGGTTACATACAGTAGCATAAGCCTAAAATAATTTTCCTGCAATCCCACCCCACTTCACTTGCATTTGAGCTCTACAGTCAAATAAAGTTTAGCAAAGTTCTTTGATCTGTGTATACATCTGTAAACACTATTTGGGCCTCAAACTGGTTCAGGGATTTCCATTGTAATAACCACAGTTAAACTACTTTCTTCATTATTAGTTTGAAGATGCATTAAATGGGCAATGTAGATGTGTCCCCTGACTTAGGCTGGAACTACACTGCCCTATACCTCAGGATCTGAATGCCAGATTATGTTTTGAACTGTATTATATGAGTCTACACTGGGATAATCAGATAATCTGAGATCAGATCCTGGGATATAGGGTAATGTAGATCCAGCCTCAAATAATCTCAGATGCAAATGGGATGCTACTCAACATGAAGCCAGTTCAAAGATGCTTCTTGCTATAATGGTTGAACTTTTAAAAATTACTATGGGTATATCCACACTGTTGAGTTTTAGCAGTTTGACATCACTTTAAATGCCCTAGTTCCATCCTATGGAATTCCAGGATTTATAATTTTGCAAGATCTTTGGCTTTCTATGCCAAAGAATGCTGGTGCCTTACCAAACTAAGAATCCTGGGATTCTGTAGAATGTAGCCATCGCAGTTAAAGCAGTGTTAAACTGTAATATTTCTACTATGTATACACATTGCAAAAGAAGTGCATTTGTTTTGAACAGGATAAACATCAACATCAGTACTTTTATATTTAAAATTCAGTCAGAGATCCTACCCAAAATAGGCTCAACCAAAAGGTGTTATTATAAAATTCACTACCATAACATCAAAAAGTCACTTTACACAACAATAACCATGTTTATTTACAGAAACTGAAGAAAGAATAATTTTCAATCATGCACAATTATAATTCCAGAGTCCATCTGAACACTCACACTGATTCTGTCTTCCAACAAGCACATAAATAAATATAAATAAAACTTTATTTGTATACCGCTCTATCTCCCCGAGGAAGCACAGTCTTCCTTTTAATATAAGAATTTCTTCAAGAACATTCTCAACGCAACTACAGAATTCTGGGAATCAACAGACATTCCAAGAATGTGGAGGCACAACATGGACAACACCAGAGTTCTGTGCTGCTATACAGTAGCAAGAAATGCCATATTCTTTATCTCAGCCAATCAGAGTAATTCACGCCATACGCAGAGTAGCAAACTGTTAAAACAGCAGCAACTTTTTTTAACAGTTTGAAAGAACTTTGTACAAATTATGTCTATCGCTTGCAAGATTCCTGCTCTTTGAAATCAATGTGTGACTGATCATCTTTCTTTCTTCATCTTTTTTAACTGTCAAGGCTTTTAACATTTCTTCAAGCCATCACATACTTTCTGTATGGACAAAGAACAACGTGGCCCCTAGGGAGCCACAGACCGCAGTTTAAGAACTGCTTCCTTATATTATATGCCACCCATTCACTTGAGTAATGTGGATACTGATGAGAGATGTTACGTTTCTGCATCTGCACCTAATGGAACACTGCAACTCATATGCATAATTCTGCATTGCAACTCATTTCTAGGTAAATCCGAGAACAAAATAAGCCAGTTTTAGCCATTACCATTGCCCTGATATACCACTTCTATCATTTTACAAAAAGCCAGCTGAGACACTGTTGTGGAAAGTGAGACAATAACATTCTACTCCACTGACTTCTGTATTCAGACACTTTTACAGCTATTTATTATATTAGTCTGCAAGTACATGGCCAAAATACACATGTTAAGGCAGCTACATGCATTTTATCCTCACGTCTGACTAATTCACATGTAGGATGTACAGACAAGGGACATGGACAAATCCCATCCCTTCCGCCACCTTACTCCCACAACCTCACCTCACAACCTCTGAGGATGCCTGCCATAGATGTGGGCGAAACATCAGGAGATAATACTTCTGGAACATGGCCATACAGCCCGAAAAACATACAACAATCCTGTGATCCCGGCCATGAAAGCCTTCGACAACACACCTTACTTTTGTTATGTTCTCTATCTTTGTTATCTTTCAATCTGGCTCAGTTCCCATATCAGAGATACAATTGGTAGAAAGGACGAAATCCAATTAAGGCGGCAGGCAGGTTTTTGCATGTAAGAAAAAAGATCCCATTTCTGTATAAGGGAGCAACCATGTGGATAATGAAAATCTAGAACAGAGCTTTCCAAACTCTGTGTCATAACATACTTGTGCCTCCCAACAAAAAACTCAATGATAGTTGCCATCCAACATATTTTGAACACAAGGATTATGAAGGCTACTTATCTCTCACCTCACCAGCACATGAACTTTTCATTATGATAGAGTAGGTGAACCAACAACAATAAGGAAAAGGAATGGCAGCCCCCTTCTAGACTATACAATAGACATAGGTTAAATTAACATTTGCAATCTTTCTACAAAGTCTTGATATCAATCACTACTCTTAAGAAATGGAATTATTTTCAATCTAGTGAAGTCACTACAAGGAAAGTTTATTACTTCATCCACTTTCAAAAATTATAGGAAAAGGTTGAGCAAAAGAATTTGGCTCACTAGTTTGTTGCTGGACATGCCGTATCAGAAGGAACTGACAGAGCTGTTACAGTCTATCAGATTGATAATCCTCCAACTAAAACAGATTTATTGTACATGACAGATCGTAACAGTTCCAAAATAAGCCATCGCTTTTTAGTGTACATTGACTTGCTTTCTCTTTGAGGAGCCCAGAACTTAGATTTCAAAGATAAAATATACGGTTTGCTGTGATCTCTAGCACGCGTGACCCTCTCAAGAATGCCACCCCCCATTCACAAAATGCCATTCCAAAATAAACACTATTATATTATTGGTGTTTTATTCCAGTTTTTAGTATGGATTACCAGCCTCTACTAACCTAAAATAGTTTTCCCATCGATATTACCAATGAACACATGGAATTTTTTTAAAAGAAAAATTACACCAGTCTGGTCCCCAAATATTGAACTGGCTTCAGATTCCTTCAGCTGGAAAAAGCAAACATATATTCAGTAAATAAAGTCCAAGAAGTTTGTATCCATCCAGTATCTACAACTGAGTTCCATGTGCCCACATTCCATTAAGATCCAGTGGTTCTGCTCCTTTTACTGTTGTTGTGTGCCTTCAAGTTGCTTCAACTTATGGCAACTCTAAGCTGAACAGAGTTTTGGTTCCCACAAAATCCTGTAAATTAGATTTGCTGAAAGGTTATAATGGCCAAGGTCACCCAGTAATGCACGATCAAGCAGGGATTTGAACTTAGCTCTTCCTGTTTCGGCACTTGTTACACTGTACTGGTTTTCTCAGATTGATGGTTAGCATAAAAATGGGAGGAATGCTAAAATGCAGTTATAAGGGGGGAAAGCAACAAATGTGTGTAATTTGCATTATATGCAAATTAGAACAGCATACCAATTAAATACCCAGATTTGAGGGACTGAGATACAGTTCCCTTTCCCTCCCATTTTAGGCCAGGAGAAAGAAGTGGAACAGGCTGCCTGTGTGAAAACGGAAGGGGCTCGTTTATCATTAATACTTGTTTAGAAGAGGAAATTTCAGCAGATGTTACTTGTCTCATAACCAAGTTACAGAAATTCACTTTCTACATGATCATTATACATGATCCCTTCAAGTTTCATACTGTCATTTCTATAGTAGAGGGCAATGAAAGTTGAGTTTTCCCCTCTCATAAACCACATATTTATATAATGTTCTTCATAGTGAAATTTCAGTACTGTTTGGATTTATAATTTTTATAAAACCTTGAAGAGACTATGTAGTATCCAGGTTACACAGCCTTAGAATATCTTCACAATAATATTTTTAAAACAAATAATTTAGCCTTTTTTGTCGACATACAACTTGGAAGGTACATGCACATATACGAAGAAGAGTGAGAAACAGCACTAATAAAAGATAAAAAATATATGTTAAAAAACCAATAACATTTTCTCATACATAGGCAACTCCTGTGGCGTTATCAGACCTTCGTTATGGTTTTATCGTTGTCTGTCTTTTATTTGTGGCAAAACACAAACGAACAAGAAAGAGATCCATGATATAACTGGGAAGCATCCAAAAATAACTCTACTACCTGACAGTTAGAAAAAAATACTAAGGGAAGTTGGGTCAAATAGTAGTATTAAGAATATTCTATTATAACTGGAGTAAATTTAGCTTAATTTACATTAACTTTCACACCAATCCAGTGCATTAATACTTTGCTGAATGTGACAGTATTCCAAGTCAACAGTCTATCAAAGTTTGAAGACTATCACACAAGTGTCAAACACAAGGCCTGTGGGCCAAATCCAGTCTGCCATGTCATATCATTAGCCTTCCAAGTGGACTTACCCTTTTAGTTATGTATAATTTTGTTCAAAAATTGGGTGAACCCACTTTCCAAAAAGAAAATCTTACATCTAGCACACATGTGTCAAACTCAAGGCCCATGGGCCAAATCCAGTCTGCCATGTCATATTATGTTGCCCACGAGGCGTCCAGTGCCAGGGCAACATAGTTACATTTGTGCAGTGTTAAAATTACAAATGACCCTTTGAAGGCTGTAAGGGTGATGTAGCACTCAGTGAAAATGATTTTGACACCCCGATCTAGCACCTACTACAATAAGACTTTATTTATCTTCTCTGGGATACGTTAGAGTAGCATCCAGCAATTGGCTGCCTCAAGACAAGTAAGTGCTTGCATTCTGCCACTGCACTGTTCATCTTTGATCCTTTCATTGTTTAATCCACTTTCAAAAAATGAGAGTTAAGACATCCTACTAGTGTCCCTGCCTTACCTTGTACCTCAGCCATGCTTTCCTCCCTGCACGCTAATGCTGTACCTCCTACCACCCTTCCTTCCCTGTCCTTTTGCCATACAGAACCTCCTTTCTTTGCTCCAGTCCTGAACCCATTTCTCCCTCCCCTCTCCTCTTCCAACATGCTTCACCCTGTACCTATGCCATGACTCCCACCCCTGCATCCGCTGCTGTAAATCTCATGCCGTCTACCTACCCCCATATACTTGCTTAATTTCCTCCCCTACTGCCTTCTGACCTTCTAAGAAACCAATAAAAAGACAATTTCAATATATACAAGGAAAAATAAAAACTTTCCATGCAAAACTCATATTAATGGTTTTTTTCCCACATCACTCTATAAAAAGGTTACGTATGTATATAAGCTAATTGTTAATGCACCAGATCCTTTCATACATTTATATGAGGAGTTAGTGTACTGAATTTCCTCTGAACTGCTACCAGCTTTAAACAGAAATGACTGCCAAAGGGTGTAAAAAATTAATAGTATCCATCATAATTTCTGAAGGTATTAACATAAAAATTGTTCTACAATGTGTGTCCCTTGGATTTAAATTTGAGCAGATAATTTTAATCTCTTCAATTTTGTACAATAATCAGTCATACTTCTGAACAGCAACAACAGATCCACTTTTTGTGTAACTGATTTGTTAGCATCTATAAACAGGGCTGAAATACTCAAAGGGAGATAGATGCTATAAATTAGCCAGGGGTTCTCCCTAACTCAATGAACACTTTACACCAAAACTAGAAGTCTTGAGGGCAGTGCCACCACATATGAATGTATTATTTATTATTACCCTGTTTCCCCGAAAACAAGACAGTGTCTTATATTAATTTTTGCTCCCAAAGATGTGCTAGGTCTTATTTTCAGGGGATGTCTTATTTTTCCACAAAGAAGAATTCACATTCATGGTTGAATTTTTTAAAAATGAACATTTATTATCTACGGTACAGTAGTTGTCATGACAAACCAGCATAACCAAACTGTGAATCCTTTCAAGAATTTCTATATTATATTTTATTGCTATACTGTTTTTAAATTACTGTTTAAATTTCTGTTCCTATGTAAATTTATGTTGTTGTTGGGCTTGTGCCTGTGCAAGCTGCCCTGAGTCCCTTCTGGGAGATGGAGGTGGGATACAAGAATAAAGTTATTATATTATTATTATTTCTTATTACTACCTTTATTTCCATGTACAACAATCTATGGTATGTACATTTACCGATCCTGCATGCTTCCAAAGAAAAACTTTACTAGGTCTTACTTTCAAGGGAGGCCTCATATTTAGCAATTCAACAAAACCTCTACTAGGTCTTATTTTCTGGGGATGTCTTATTTTCAGAGAAACAGTGTATTTACTTCATTTAGACTCCACCTTTCTCACCACATGGGGGACTCCAGGCAGCTTACAACTCTGGCAAAATTCAATGCCGCATAAAACATAATAATAAAACACATCCCATCAACTAAAGCCAATTAAACAGTTATGCAATTAAAAACATGTATAACAAATTAAAAACATATAAAGTGCATAATTCAATTTGTCGATAATCCTTTCTCATAATCCTTCTTCAGACTATGTCGAAATCCATAATTACTTATTCTTCAAACGCTTTTGTACAAATCCAGGTCTTTCGTTTTTTTCTAAAAACGAGAAAAGATGGGGCCTGCCTAATGTCACTGGGGAGGGAGTTCCACAGATGAAGGGTCACCACTGAGAAGGCCCTGTCTCTCGCCCACAGCAAATCGCAGTTGCGAAGGAAGTGGAATTGAATACAGGGCCTCCCCAGCTGATCTTAAGGCTCTTGTTGGCTCATAGGAGGAGATGCATTCGGACAGGTAAGTAGGACCAGAACCGTTTAGGGCTTTATGTAAGAGCTACGATTGCCACCACAACATCAACAAACACCTGGAGCACTCCCACTGATATAATATAATTTAACAGGTGTTAAAGGACCGATGCAAAAAAAATTAAATATAAGTATTAGTATTTGGGTATAAAGTTAAAATAAAATTAAAATACAATACTGTAAATACAATTAAAATTACATTTAAAATTACCCCTCCCACATACCACCTACACCATTATCAGCAGCCTGCCTCTCATCCTCCCACAAATGCCTGGCAGCAAAGGTATGTCTTGATCTGTTTGCAGAAGGCCAGAGAGATGGGGCCATTCTGGTCTCTCTTGGAAGGGAGTTCCAGAATCTGGGAGCAGCCACTGAAAAGGTCCTCTCCCTTGTTCCCACCAAACATGCTTGAGAGGATGCTGGGACACAGAGAAGGCTCTCTCCAGATGATCATAGAAATATAGTCCTTAAAATAACCTGGATCTAAAGCCATATACCACTCACCGGATCATCCTATCTCACATCCACACAACAAAAAGGTCCACATCATCTCACTTGTCACTTTTACTCCAATGAGAAATGAGAGATATTTTCAAGAAAACTTCTTAATTGAAGTTGTTTGAACCTGGAACAGTTTCCTTATTTCAGTATTGCATTTCCCTACAGCTTAGTCTACGTTTATGCTTTTGAATATCAGATGAAGACAGAACATACTTCTTGTGAATAATGCTGCAACTGAGACCTCACCCTTCCCTTGTCCAGCTGATACACAATGTTTTTCTACCTCTCCTAATGCAATGCAGAAACTCTCATTCTGCTAAATAAAGAGATGATATTCAGCTACAGCAGGGGTGGGAAGAACAGTCAGCGAAGGCCATGCCTCATGAATATTCAGCCAAAACTCCAGGCACCCAGCTAATCCTTCAAATTCTTCATTCCAGAAAGATCACAACATTTCAAAATAGAAAAGACTATATATTATGTATGGATTAGTCAATAAATTACCTCTTCTGTTAGGACAGGAAAGAGCCTTAAAGTATGGTTGGTTGCTTGGTTGGTTTCCCAAATGCTTCCATTTGATATCTCTCCTATACTGTCTGTGGAATCAAGTATCCTGACAGGTTGTTGCCAAGGCCCTTGACTTTTCAGCTGAGTGTCAGCTATTTGCAAGCTTGGCCAAGTTAAATTGTGTGTCTGTGTCTGTACACACAAACAAACAAACAAACAAAGACTGAAGAACCCATGCAAACACAGGGGTAACATCCACTTGTCTGTAATTATAAAAAAAATCCCCAAAACAGTTGTTGATCTAAACAACAGTAGGATATTCCTAATTCATTAAGAACAATATCAACTATTAAATTGTAACACCAACACATCAGCTGAGTGAAGTTTCATTTATTGTGTGGTAGATTTATGTGCTGATGTGATTTACATGCTACATTTAGGAAAACATACCAAACTATTTAAACCATTACATGCCTTTCATTGCTTGTTGCTTTCTATCAGAAAGAAACTTGAAATATGTGGACATGTTACCATCTTCAAGTTGCAAACAATTTTTTTAAAAAATGTGTCAGGAGTGACTTGAAAAACTGCAACTAGCCAGTTTCCCATGTTGTGCGCGTATAGCAGGCTGAGTAAAAACACCAGCATTTGAACTAGCTAGCAAACCCTGAGGGTTAAGGTAAAGTGGAATGCATTTAATCCCGAGCATTATTACGTTGGAAGAAGTGAAATAAAGAAGCATTAAGGATGCATTTTCCACAGGCAGCATGGCTTAAATTTTTGCCTACCACAATTTGAATGAGGGCTCCTCCTTACCGAAAGCTCTCTTGTGCAAAGGATCTGTTCTGTTGTTTGTCTGCAGTTTTGTCTTGGTGTAAGGCAGAACTAAAAAAAAAAATTAAATACTTTAATTGCAGAAAAAAATAGAATTTGAAATCATTAGAACAATTTGATTGTCAAATTTAGCTTGTAAAAATAATACATTTTAATGGAGAGGTGGCAAATTGGGTGGGCCCAGATGTTGCTTGTTTTCCTCAGCACTGATTATGCTGGCCTGTGACCTGCAAACCATCAAAACCTGGATGGCTGCTTGAGCAGCTTACTCCTGTGTTCCAAGAACAATGTTTGAAACTTGAAGGTTTTTTGTGTTTCTAAAATGTTTAGCAATATTGATCCTTGGTAACTGGTGGATATCTGGGGAGAAATTAAGATTATTCATTTGCATTTTTGTAAACTAACTTGAACCAGAATCTTTTTGCTTGAAAACCCCTCTCAAAACCCCTTAGTAGACCACATTACATCACCACCTATTGACAATTTATAAGATTACAATCAGTACAATTACAATATCATATTTCATATAAAATGGGAATTGGCAGGGGAGGGAAAATGATATAAAACAATTTAAACAAGAAATCATAAGCCACATCAAAGACAGCTATATGCATTCTATAAAATGTACACTATAATGGGCTTTCAAAGTTGTTTCATCATTTTATTGATAAGAGCTTCCTATCTGTAAAAAATATTAAAGAGAGCTATCAATATTGCAATACCATAAATATCATAAAATACTATAAACAAGATAAACCTGCCTAAAATCAGTTAAGAAATATAAAGTTATGTTGAATGAAGTACAATCAGTACAGAATTTACAATGTAATGATAATGTTCCATACATCAAAATGAATATATAACTGAACAATGCTTGCTGTATACATAAGTTTTCACTTGTTAAATCAATCAGTTGAACTGAAGAGCATGTAGAACGCATGGCCGGTTTCAACTTAGTCTTCTTCAGGTGAGTTTATCTGAGAAAATTATAATGAATTAACAGAAGCATATAATATATCCACATAAATATAATTATAAATTATAAATTCTTCTCTCAAGTTTTTTTTTTCAAAGATGGGTTTTAAACAAAAGGAACAAACAGTGGCTATAACACAATCAAAAGTTTTTAGATTTCAATTTAAAAAGTTTATATGCATATCTGTATACCCACAGTGTCGGTGAATTTATGTATTTCTATGATATTCTGCTGACTCTTTGTTAATTCTTATAGTGAGTATGGAAGATAAACTTGAGAGAAGAATGTAAAGTGTGTTTCATGTGAATGTACAATTCTGAGTACTTGTATCGGATTTATAATTATATTTATGTGGATATGTTATACGCTCCTGTTAATTCAATATAATTTTCTCAGATAAACTCACCTGAAGAAGACTAAGTCGAAACCGGTCGTGTATTCTACGTGCTCTTCAGTTCAACTGATTGATTCAACAAGTGAAAACTTATGTATACAGCAAGCATTGTTCAGTTATATATTCATTTTGATGTATGGAACATTAACATTACATTGTAAATTCTGTACTGATTGTACTTCATTCAATATAAGTTTATATTTTATATCTGTTTATTGACCATTTACTAGTGCATATTGTTGTACTTTGGGTATATATTAGTTTGGTGTGTAACCAGAAACCCATCTACTTAATAAAATCAGTTAAGAGCATTTTAAAGTTCTAGTCAGTTAAGGCATCATCAAATAAGAATAGATTAAATTCACAATACAGATAATCTGCTGGATTTAAACTAGTTAGTACTTGGATGGGAGACCACTAAAGAATACCAGATGCTGCAGGATGTATTTCATAGGAAGTCAATGGCAAACCACCTTTGAGTTCTCCTTCCCACTATGAAATCATAGAGACATCACAAGTCAACAGGCTACATTATACAGAGATAAATTCAGACAGACAACATAGTATAGTGGAAACTACGCATAGGTGCAAACAAAAAACTAGGAGGCCAGTGGAAAATCCCCTCAGTCATGAAAGCCTACTAAGAACCCACTACCAGCTCAAAACTCTAAGACTCTGAGCAAAGGCAATGGCAAATCCTTTTTGAACATATCTTGCAAAGACAACCTTAGGTTCACCTTAGGATAGTCATAAATCAGAAATGACATGAAGAAACACAACACATAGTTGGAAAATGACCCACATGCATATCTCTTTGTCTAACTTGTTGATCACCCTGGGCAGGTAGGGGAACTGACAGCAGCCATGATAGAAAGCTTCATGAGTCACATGTGTCTGTAGCAGAGATGTACAATACAGGGCCAGATTTGAATGTACAGTACAGTCTCACTTATCCAACATAAACGGGCCGGCAGAACGTTGGATAAGCGAAAATATTGGATAATACGGAGGGATTAAGGAAAAGCCTATTAAACCAAAGTATGTTATGATTTTACAAATTAAGCACCAACACATCATGTTTTACAACAAATCTGACAAAAAAGCAGTTCAGTACACAGTAGCGTTATGTAGTAATTACTGTATTTACAAATTTAGCACCCAAACATTGCAATGTATTGAAAATATTGACTAAAAAACACTGACTACTACTAAAAGGCAGACTGTGTTGGATAATACAGAACGTTTGATAAGCGAAGGTTGGATAAGTGAGACACTGCTGTATATATCTAATACTTCTGTGGATTAGGGCAATGAGAGATTTGGATGGGGAAATTTTTTGATGGGGCTAGCCACCCCACTGACAAACAAGTTTACCAGCTGATCAGACATAAACTGATTTGGCCTGCTATGTACTTTCAGTAGCTTTCCAACCTGTAAAAATCAAAAGATATTTTTCAGGGGAGAAAGAGGAACATTAACATCTACAAATTAAGCCTCTATTAAAGACACAGAAAAAAGAAGCTAGTAAAATATCTGTTTGGAATAAAATTAATCTGCATTACCATTCCGAGGTTAAAATATTTCTTAAGAGAAGGAAAGAAGTACTTGACAGAATACAAACTTGTGTGTGGCCCAATGGAAAAATAGTTATAAATACAAAAATAAAAGTTTATTTGCCAAGGGTGAACTCTCAATCCTCTTGAAAACAAGTGAGCTGTGTAGAGGAGACCACACCTAGAATTTCTTCCTTTGCTGAAGGACTTCAGTGTACAAATTCAATATTAATGGGATCTCTCGATCTCCCTCTCTATACATATTCAAATTCTTATTTAGATAAATATGCATATTTCTATACATTTGATCAAAGGGTTAATCAATTAATATCTGACAATTAAAAATATAAATCCTTTAGTTCAGCTACAAAGCTAATATTAAACCACAATGCAGCCATATCTGGAACACTACATGCAGGCTTTGTCATCTCATTAAATAAATAATAATTAATGGCAGGCTCAGAAAAGGTGGAGAAAATGGCACCACAATTATTCACAGGTTGGAGCTTCATCTTTATTAGAGATGGCTAATAAAAAGGCTTAACATGATGATGCAAGGGAGTGGGAAGATATTTCAATGGCTTATAAAATTTTGGATGTTGTAGAGAAGTTCCTTCCTTTCTGTAACATAAGAATCTGGAGTCAAACAATGAAAAGTGACTGGCAATTGACTTAGGACAAAGCAAAGCCCTTGTATACATGCTACATTACTAATTAATGGTATATGCTCTCGAAGGCCATCTCAAAGGATGGCCACTCGCTTTGATGGCAGTAAAATAAGATTGGGGGGGGGAGTATAAGACCAGTCTATAAATGCATATTACTGAGCAGTGCCACTTACTAAGAATCTGCCACATTTCCAGATTGTATGTGTGCATGCCTTCAAGTCACCTATAGATTTATGGTGACCCTATGAATTTTTCAGAAGCAAGGAATACTTAAGGAGGTGATTTTGTCAGTTCCTTCCATTGAACTACAGTCTACAGCACCTGATATTCATTGGCAATCCCGCAGCTAAATATTAACTAGGGCTGACCCAGCTTAGCTTCCAAGATCTCTCAGGCTCTGGTGTTTTTAGGGTATTTAGGATCCTTGGCACTTATGATGATAAGCCATTTTTAAGTGCCCAAAGATATCTATTGAACCCTGTCCTGATCCAGTTAAATAATCCATCTGTTATGCAGTCATTTTTGCCTCTGCTTGTTTTTCATGAAGTTTCAAAATCGTTTTCACTTGCAATTACAGTAGAGTCTCACTTATCCAACGTAAACGGGCCGGCAGAATGTTGGATAAGCGAATATGTTGGATAATAAGGAGAGATTAAGGAAAAGCCTATTAAACATCAAATTAGGTTATGATTTTACAAATTAAGCACCAAAACATCATGTTATACAACAAATTTGACAGAAAAGGTAGTTCAATACGCAGTGATGCTATGTAGTAATTACTGTATTTACGAATTTAGCACCAAAATATCACGATGTATTGAAAACATTGGCTACAAAAATGTGTTGGATAATCCAGAATGTTGGATAAGTGAGTGCTGGATAAGTGAGATTCTACTGTATTGATGTTTTATAATAAAGTAAAAAAGTTGGCTCAAGTTGGGATAATATGCTTTTATCTCATGTCACACCTCATCTATCCCCTACATTTCTTAACCAGAGTCTTTGCCTTCTTCATAGAGAGCAATTCTGAGATTAGTACAAAAGCTACAATGAACTATACAAGAAAAATGGGTAAGATGGTATGCAGCAGATCAGAAAAGCAGACTGTGTGGCAAGAGGTATTTTGTCTTTGGGCCACAACAACCCCCAAATCCCCCCTTTTCTTTTCTTTTCTGATTCACTCAGAATTAAAATGCACACCAGCCAGGCTCACAATAGACTTATGTGTGTAAAGATGTGACTTTTGAGAAAATAAATGCTCTTCCAGCAGTCACTAGCCAATCCCTCTGCAATGCTAGAAATACAGCTTAATAGTGTAATGTTAGAAAATGATGACAATTTCCGCTAACTTGGCAGCCACCTCTCCACAAAAGTCAACATTGACACTGAAATACACCACCTGAGCTCTGCGAGTGCAACATTTTTCCGAATGAAGCAGTGTGTTTAAGGATTGGGACATCCGTAGGGACACAAAGGTGCTTGTTTATTGTCCTCCCAACCCTATTACACGCTTGCAAAACATGGACCGTCTACAGACGTCACACTCAACTCCTAGAACGATTCCATCAGTGTTGCCTGTGAAAAATCCTGCAAATCTCTTGGGGCGACAGGCAGACAAATGTCAGCATGCTGGAAGAAGTGAAGACCACTAGCATTGAAGTGATGCTCCAACATCATCAGCTCCACTGGACTGGACACGTTATCTGAATGCCTGATCACAGTCTCCCAAATAATTACTATACTCCCAACTCAAAAACAGAAAACAAAATGTTGGTGGACAGGAAAAAAGATTTAAAGATGGGTTTAAAGCTAACCTTAAAAACTGTGGCATAGACACCGAGAACTGGGAAGCCCTGGCCCTTAAGTGCTGTAACTGGAAGTCAGCTGTGACCAGCAGTGTTGAGGAATTTGAAGAGGCATGAATAGAGGACAAATGGGAGAAATGTGCCAAGAGGAAGGTGCCTCAAGCCAATCTTGAACAGGACTGCCTTCCACCTGGAAACCGATGTCTTCACTGTGGAAGAACATGCGGATCAAGAATAAGGCTCTATGGTTTCCACCTCCAAGACACTACACATGGAAGGCCATCATACTCGGTCAACAAGGGATTGCCTAAATAAAGCAAATAATGTGACTTTGACTTGCCGGCTGATTTGTGGTAGTCCTATGTATTTCATAGGCAAGGATATTTGGGGGTGGTTTCGCAGCTTCTTTCCTCTGGAATATAGCCTAGTTTCACATACCAGTACTAACCAGGGCTGGCCCTACTCAGCTTCCAAGATCAAATGGGATATGGTGCTTTAGAGCAAGGCTTCTTAAAACTTTTTCCACTTGTCATCCCTTTCCATCTGCGATATTTATACGACCTCAGGTATATAAAAAGGTATAAAAACCAAACATTTACTCAACATAAATCAGCATTTGCAAGGTTTGCTAATCAGTGTGGGTTTCCTTTTTGTGGAATACAACTGAAGCATTTTCTCCAGTGTCGACTGTAAACTCTTCACCTTGATGTTAACAGATTGATTTAAATGTGTGGCGTTCAGAAACCTTTCACTATTGCCAGATTTTTCGCTAACACAAAACTAAGAGAACTCCAGGGTTGTTGTGTGTTTTCCGGGCTGTATGACCATGTTCCAGAAGCATTCTCTCCTGATGTTTCGCCCACATCTATGGCAGGCATCCCCAGAGGTTGTGAGGTATATTGGAAAAAACTAAGCAAGGAAGGTTTATATATCTGTGGAAGATCCAGGGTGGGAAAAAGAACTGTTGTCTGTTGGAGGCCAGTGTGAATGTTGTAATTAAACGTTGGATAAGCAAAGGTTGGATAAGCGAGACTCTACTGTACATACAAAATCCTCTAAGGGCCTTGTATTATTATAATGTGTTTTTTCCGCCCTCAACTTTCCAGTTCCAAATATTTATGGCAAGCTGCATGTGAGAAATACCTATACAAAGCTCAACTTAAATCACGGTTGAGAAGGGGCCTGCTGTGAGAGTTTGGGCCTTCCATCTTGTGGAGTTAAAGACTTGAGGCAAGCTTTACATAGGCCTCCCTTGTGAGACTTACGACAGGCTTCCTATAGTATAGGCCTCTCTCACAAGTGCTAACCAATCTTTAGCTGCAAACAGAGAGGGTTTTCCTGTATTAAATACTGTTTAAAGAGCCAAGGCCGGAGAGGGCCTGAAAACCCAGGGCCTAATGCTTCTTTCGGTGGCCTTGCCAACAATGCCAAAGCAGGTATTGAAGAGAACAGTTGGTCCGGCAGCAGAGACAAAAATGCCAATGAGACATCTGCTGAGAGTTGTTCCATCGTTTGTGGGGGTCAAGAGCAAACATTCAAGGACGCAGCATGCAGGGAACTATTTTTAGCCCTCCACGCAGCCATTTTAAGAGCACCTTCCCATTTTAGAGCCTTGAAAAAGGAAGCACGGTTCCTCCTCGCCTGTGGCATGCAAGGTTGGCAATGAGCACAGGAGTCCCCCACACAAGTTCCTCGCCTCAGCAAAGGACAAGCAGGAACGTTCAACAGGCTGAGGAATGTTGCCTCCAGAGTTGATGCATATCTTTTTTTAATCCCTTTGCATCTACAGGCCCACGAATGGCAAATGAACACTAACTGCAATCACCTCAAATAAAGCAAGATATAGGACAGCTTGAAAAAAAAACCACACAGATAAAAGAATACAAGATTAAATAAAGCAGGAAAATACACTTCTTACCAATGCAACCACAGAGGGGAAGAATGTGAAGCAAATGTGCACTAGCATGCACTAAAAGAGGCGTGACTCTCGGGAATGTCTGCATCGCTACAGAGCGACCTCTCATATGTGGGAGCCAAAGAAAATATACATGTTCATCCAAAGGTGGGAATTAGACACATTTTCAAAACCTCACGTTTAACAACAACCATCTCGCAGTCCTTCGTTAGCAAATTATAGTTAGTACTCAATGGTTAAACCAAGTTAATTGGTTTCCAAAAATATAAGTGCACATAAAACATGTCAATTTGCAAATGGAGATATGTCAATAAGTGGATGTGGATTGTGAGATTGTGGGTGGTCAGGTAAAAAAGAAAGGATCTACTGACAAGAGCCCAAACCTTTAAAGTCGGGGGCTGGTTCCCGGTCCCACATTTTTGGGGGGCCTGACTATAGTTGAAAAAAAAAATCAACAAATTCCTATGTACACTGATCGAATCTTATTTCTAGTCCAAAAACATGAAAGAAGAATACAGTATTTAAAATAACGGACATTTTTACCAACATAAATTTACCAGTATTTCAGTGGGAAGTGTGGGCCTGCTTTGGGCTGATGAGATAGTCAAGTTATAATTATTATTTATTATTTATGACATTTATATCCCAACCAACTCAGAGTGGCTTACAAGTTATATGTACATACAATATATATTATTAGCGTAGCACAATATTATATATTGCTATATTGTACTATACAGTATAAGGTAAAGGTTTCCCCTGACGTTAAGTCCAGTCATGTCTGATTCTGGGGGTTGGTGCTCATCTCTATTTCTAAGCCGAAGAGCCAGCGTTGTCCGTAGACACCTCCAAGGTCATGTGGCTGGCATGACTGCATGGAGCGCCATTACCTTCCCACCGGAGCGGTACCTATTGATCTACTCACATTGGCATGTTTTCGAACTGCTAGGTTGGCAGAAGCTGGAGCTAACTCACGCCGCTCCCGGGGTTTGAACCTGGGACCTTTCGGTCTGCAAGTTCAGCAGCTCAGTGCTTTAACACACTTCGCCACCAGGGCTCCTTATTACATATTACAGTATATTGCAATATTATTAGTAATATTATATGTAATATATAATTATTGTATTAGTATACAGTGTTCCTCACTTATTGCGGGCGTTACGTTCCAGGACAACCCGCATTAATTGAAAATCCGTGAAGCAGGGGTGCTATATTTATTCTAATATTTACACATTATAATAGTAATTAGGTGGATATTTTCCCCTTTGCAAGCTTTCTGCCTGCACTTTTTCTTGGCGGCCTCCTCTCCGGCATCTGCCAGTTTCCCTTTTGTGCATGCGCCTCCCTCTCGTCGGCATCCAGGGAAACTGGCACCTTTTGCGCATGCGCCTCTGCTCAGAAAAAAAACGCGAAGCAGTGAGGGAGCAAAAAGCAAACCGCAAAGTAGGGAGGGAACACTGTATTGTAATACATTATAATATTTTTATCAGCATTATATGTATGTATAATATATTATATTATTAGCATAGCACAATATTAGTATTATATATAACTACAGTAGATTCTCACTTGTCTAACATAAATGGGCCGGCAGAACCTTGAATAAGTGAATATGTTGGATAATAAGGAGGGATTAAGGAAACATCAAATTAGGTTATGATTTTACAAATTAAGCACCAAAACATCATGTTTAACAAATTTGACAGAAAAAGTAGTTCAATACTCAATGATGCTACATAGTAATTACTGTATTTACAAATTTAGTACCAAAACATCACAATGTAAATTGAAAACATTGACTACTAAAAGGCAGACTGTGTTGGATAATCCAGAATATTGAATAAGCGAATGTTGGATAAGTGAGACTCTACTGTATATTGTACTAAACCACTATATTGCAATATTATTAGTAATATTACATATAATATATAATATATAATTATTATATTGTATTATTATTAGTATTATATTGTAATAAGTTAATTAGGATTGTTGCTATGTGCCTTCAAGTCATTTCAGGGTGACCCTAAGTCTAAAGTGTAGGGAGGGGGCCAGGTAAATAACCTTGGAGAGGAGCATCCAGTCCATGGGCCTTAGTTTGGGGACCCCAGGATAAGAAGTGTGCAGAATGATACAATCTACTAGTTCATCCATGATTTTGGTGGGGGACCTGGGGGAATATCCCCAAGCACACCATGAGAAAGAGTTAGATACATTGTAAGGGCCAAACAAATCCCTCTTTCTTTCTTTACCCCAAAAGAACTTTCCACTCCACACACTACAAAAGCGACTCTTCCATACTACATAATTGTAGTAGCATGATTCTACCATCGCTGCCATGGCTGCATCCTATGGAATCATAGGGTTTGTAATTTAGAGAATTCTAAATGCCCCTCTTAAACCTTGAATCTCAAAACTCCAGGGATGTTGTCATGGCAATTAAAATTGAATCCCAGTGTTATAACTCCATAGTGTGAAAGGATCCAAGGATTCATGGGGTGGTTTATGGAATCAGGGCTAAAGTGCTAGTGGATACAGCCGTCTGTCTGTTCCAGACAAAGTGATTCTGGGAAGGCCACTGCTGACCGCAAGAGCTTTTAGGCTGTAGAACTGCTACATAAAACTCCACCCATGCACTAGTTGCCAGGACCTGCTCCCTGGAAAGATTATAAAAAGTTGCTGTAAGTTTTCCAGGATGTACGGCCATGTTCCAGAAGCATTCTCTCTTGATGTTTCACCCATATCTATGGCAGGCATCCTCAGAGGTTGTGAGGTCTGTTGGAAACTAGGCAAGTGGGGTTTATATATCTGTAGAATGTCCAGGGTGGGAGAAAGAACTCTTGTCTGTTGGAGGCAAGTGTGAATGTTGCAATTGGCCACCTTGATTAGCATTGGAAAGCCTTGCAGCTTCAAAGCCTGGCTGTTTCCTGTCTGGGGGAATCCTTTGTTGGGAGGTGTTAATTGGCCCCGATTATTTCTTACCTGGAATTCCCCTCCTTTTTTAGTGTGTGTGTTTTTTTTTAACTTACTGTCCTGGTTTTAAAGTTTGTCAATGTTCATCAAGATGGCCAATTGCAACATTCACACTTGCATCCAATAGACAAAAGTTCTTTCTCCCACCCTGGACATTCCACAGATATATAAACCCCACTTGCCTAGCTTCCAACAGACCTCGCAACCTCTGAAGATGTCTGCTATAGATGTGGGCGAAATGTCAGGAGATAATGCTTCCAGCCATACAGCCCAGGAAACTCACAGCAACTCAGTGATTCCGAGCATGAAAGCCTTTGACTACACATTCCGGAAAGTGATTCCTGTGTGCCATGAACTGCTAAAACTGAGAAAGACAAATAATACATGAGGGGTATATCTGTATCCAAGCCGCTGCAGAAGGAAAACGGGACAAGGGAAAGCTTTCTCTGTCTGCTCTGACACATCATATCCGCACCCCATCCATTCATCCATCCTGCCACGGTCTTCTTTTTCCTTTCTGACCTTCTCACCCACTTCCATTCTTCTCCTATCTAGCTCTTTCACAAAAACATCTTTTTTCTGCTGTTTGTGCAAACTAACCTTCCACGTCTCCAAGTGAAAAAACAAAGCAAACTAGTTTTAATCTCTACCTGAGGAGGTATTCGCTTATCTTCTTTTAATGCTCCAGATCCCGCTCCCAATGGCTTCACAAACAAGGTGGGAGTCAATTTGCTTAAAGACCAAATGCCCTCATGCACAAAAACCTGAGAATTCCATAAATTGGGCCTCAGATCAGCAAGAACACAAATGCTCAAAGCATTAGAAGCCCCCCCACACCAATGTAAACAAACCAACAGAAGTATTTGTAGGTCTAAATCTGAATTTATCTTCATAGGTTTGCTAGTAAAAATAACATTAATGATTACCGTATATACAATTATAGACTTACCACTAAAATACATTGAGAGAGAGTAAATCCACAACTGAATGCTATCAAGGAACAGAACCTTACTTTCATCCTATTTTGATTTGAGTGCTTTCCAAGATGCACTTTTGTGATCATTTGTGAAGATTAACAGGAATCGTTGTATCTCAGGGAGAAAATGTTAAGTATAATCCAAATATATATTCTTTGATGTTTATTTTACGAGAAAACCTGTGAAAATAAATTCAGATTTTAGCTTCTCCGTTCACTGGATTAATAGATGCCAGATAAATGTAGCTTTTGGTTGCTTAAGAGTTACTATTAATACTAATACCCCATACTATACTATACCATACCATATACTCTGTATTGACTCAAAACTAATATTGAAATATAATAATTAAAAGCAAATCAAGACAAACTTAACTTAATGTAACACATTTTACTGTTTTACTGTATTATAAAAATATATCTTTATATTTAAAATATAATTTCTTTAATTTCTCTGCTGATTGCTTGAGAGTTCCAGTTAACTGAGAATCTATAGTATAAGGCAGTTGGAGAATAAAACAATACAATTGCAATTTTTCTGGAAGAAAAGCAGCATGTCTAAAGTTATTCTAAAAATTACTGGTGATTTAAAGAACACATTAAATATAGTCAAATAGTAGAATAGAATTGATATCAATAAACAGAAAAGGAAAGAAAATCAACCCATGGACATTAGTTTATGCTTGTTAGAATGTACAAGTTGGTATCCTATGCTATGGTTAGCTCAATTTTTACTACAATTAGCCCCTCCACATATGCAAGTTTGATTTTTTGAGGATCTGATTATCTGCAGATTTGATTTAAAAGTTCTCTTTAGGAGTCTCCAGGTCCTCTTGTGCAATACTATAGTCTATTTCCACAGGAAGTTTTCCACAATCACGCTGGAGGAAATAAGAGATTCCTGGAGAGAGCATCTCTTGGTCCTCTAGCTAAAGCTGAACACACAGTGTTGTGCAAGAGGACTTAAAGTTTCCTAGAAAAGGTGTTATATCTGGTAAAAAAATAACTTTTTTTCATATGCAGTTTTTCCATATTCACGGGGCTGTGTGCCCGCACCAACTGTAGGATATGGCTGGCTGTCAGTGACAGAATGCAGGATCTTAATAAAGATATAACATCTCCAAAGTTTTTGAGAAAACCCTTTCTAAAAAACATTAATAATTGGTTTTTTAAAGCTATATTAGCATTCTTTACAGACTAAAAGGAATTTTGTTGCTTTACAAAAGATAAAATTCATTATAATCGGCTTAGTTTGTCATATAATGATGTTTAGTATATTAGTATTGTTTATTCAGAAAATAATTAAATTTAAATTAATCTGTTGTTGTTACAAATACTACGAGGATGTGAACTACAGCCAATATCTCAATTGTAAAGAACATCTTTGTTCCTTATATGAACTGACAAAATCAAACAAAAAAGGGAAAAAAACATATAAACCAAAGGAACCATCTACATTAATAAAGCAAAGAACATTATTTTGTCTAATCTACTCCTCTAGTGTCAAGTTTGTAGAAAGCACTCATTTCTACTACAAAGAAATTGTGCGATACATTTATGAATGAAAGCCGGTGTGATACAGAAGTCTGAGCAGTGAACTTTGAAGACCAGGTCTCGAATCCCCATTCACAGCTATGGAAACCAACTGGGTGACCCATGCAAGTCAGACTCTCAACTTTGGAGGAAACAATGGCAAATCCTCTCTGAACAAATCATGCTAAGAAAACTCTGTGATAGGGTTACCTTAGGATAGCCAGAACAGCTTGAAGGCACATAATGATGATAAACATGTGAATATGTTGTCTTAAACATTTTATTCATTTCTCTTTTTGAAAGTTCTGTAATCCGTGTTTTCGCATTTGAAGGAGAAAAGTCTTTAAGGGAAAATGAGGGGAAACCACATTTTTCCTAAACCTTTTTCCTGAGCTTTAACATTCCTAGATCTGAATCTCACATTTGTCTGTTCATTAGAATAAATACAAATAATCTTTGAAAAATAAGTTCACAATGCCGTTTTTTAAAAAAAATAAATAAATAAGGACAAGACATACTGTCTCAATAACTTGAGGCCACAATATTATTAGTTTTATTTATGTTTTTCAATAGTCAGGGACATTTTCAATAGACAGGATGAGAGCTTTGCTGCTGATAAAACAAAACAGGAGTCAAGAGACATTCCAGAAATTATTTATTCACCATACAACTTTTTATGAACAAAATTTGGACCATAGCCCAGTAACATACTTAATTATATCCTAACTGTGAAGGTGGAAAGGATATTACACTCTTCAACACTACCTCCTTCAATAGAGAAGAGACTAACTGCACCTCAGTTAAGAATATTGTACAATCCTACATCCCAAAATTCAGACCTGATTAGTTGCCATAAACACAGCAATCAATATGATGTTGCCATAATAAAAGTGGAATCATAATGTTATAGATGTGTAGTGTGAAAGCACACTTGATGACCATTATGAAGCACTGCTGTAGAAACATTATTTACGGAAGCGTAGCCTGGCTGACATAGTCAATGCTAAGTATAGTTATTACAGATTTCAGAAGGGGCACAAGACTGCTCATAGGAGGGAGTGGAGTGGGTCTTGAACAAACCTTCAGGAATAACAAGCGCAAGAATCATAGAATCATAGAATAGTAGAGTTGGAAGAGACCTCATAGGCCATCTAGTCCAACCCCCCGCTAAGAAGCAGGAAATCACATTCAAAGCACCCCCGACAGATGGCCATCCAGCCTCTGCTTAAAAGCTTCCAAAGAAGGAGCCTCCACCACGGCCCCGGGGAGAGAGTTCCACTGTCGAACAGCCCTCACAGTGAGGAAGTTCTTCCTGATGTTCAGGTGGAATCTCCTTTCCTGTAGTTTGAAGCCATTGTTCCATGTCCTAGTCTGCAGGGCAGCAGAAAACAAGCTTGCTCCCTCCTCCCTATGACTTCCCCTCACATATTTGTACATGGCTATCATGTCTCCTCTCAGCCTTCTCTTCTGCAGGCTAAACATGCCCAGCTCTTTAAGCCTCTCCTCATAGGGCTTGTTCTCCAGACCCTTAATCATTTTAGTCGCCCTCCTCTGGACGCTTTCCAGCTTGTCAACATCTCCCTTCATCTGTGGTGCCCAAAATAGGACACAGTATTCCAGGTGTGGTCTGACCAAGGCAGAATAGAGGGGGAGCATGACTTCCCTGGATCTAGACGCTATTTCCCTATTGATGCAGGCCAGAATCCCATTGTCAAGATCGTTTTGAATTCTGCTTTCTGCCAGAGCCTGATCCCAGAAGGGCAGTTGGTTCTCGCAGAAGCAGAGGCAGCAGGAGGACATTTTTGCTCCCTGGCTTCAGGTAGGATTTGGCTAAGATTTGGCTAAGATTTTAAACTGAGTGTGGGCTTGGCTCCTGTGGTCAAAGTCTAACTGTTGTGTGACTGTTGTGTTGAAAGAGAGCCAGGTACTTAAGTTGATTGACAGCAGGCATTGTCCCCTGTTAATTGAGTTTCTGGGAAAGCTTTATTTGCCAGTGTGAGTTTCTGCCAGAGCCTGATCCCAGAAGGGCAGTTGGTTCTCGCAGAAGCAGAGGCAGCAGCAGGACATTTTTGCTCCCTGGCTTCAGGTAGGATTTGGCTAAGATTTGGCTAAGATTTTAAACTGAGTGTGGGCTTGGCTCCTGTGGTCAAAGTCTAACTGTTGTGTGACTGTTGTGTTGAAAGAGAGCCAGGTACTTAAGTTGATTGACAGCAGGCATTGTCCCCTGTTAATTGAGTTTCTGGGAAAGCTTTATTTGCCTTAATTCACCCTTACTAACTATCCTTTGCAGTACATACAGGAAACAAAGCAACATAAACAAATACACAAAGAGGTGGTTTGTTGCAGTTTGCACATAAAGTGCGTGCATATTACTTAACTGTACAAAGATCCCACTTGGCCACCACGCTCACCAAGAGATGCAACAAAAGCAAAACATTCCCATCACATGCACCAGCTGTGGCATGTTCCGCTTTTTCACACAAAAACTAGACAACTACATCTGCTCCAAATGCAAACAGATGACTCTGATGGAGCAGAGGATCCAACAGCTCGAGCACCGTATTAAGACCCTTAAGGACATTCAGGCACTCGAGCTCTTCTTGGACACTGCACAACACGCTGCTGTAGATCAGCAGCCTGCATCACACCAACACCACCAAGACCATGATCAGGAACCTTATGGGGAGATCAACTCAAAGGTAGACAACCCTCAGGCTTGGAAGGAGGTCACCCATAGAAGGAGACGCAGGACCAGGCAGCCTCCGCAGAATTCCTCTGCTCAGCTGGATTTACACAACAGATTTGAAATTCTTACATCATTAACATACAATCAGGAAACACATCTTGTGGAGGACCACAGTTTCTTAGATACCACTCAGTGGACCACCCTGGATCAATGCGCAGGGGATAGCCCTGACGGGGACAGTGCATCACCACAGTCACACTTATGTAATCATGCAAGTGCTCCATCCCCAATCATAGACCAGGAGCAACAGGAACATCCTTGGGAGAGTAATGGGCTCTCGGATGTATCTCAATGGATTGTCATTGATGAATGCACTGGGGATGTTGAGGAGGAGGACAACACTTTACACCTACATGATTCACTTCAACAGGAACACTCTTCAGGGGACATACACACTGTCTTGCACAAAAGGGACCCTGTCAATCCTCAAAGGAAACAGGTCTTGGTAGTAGGTGACTCCCTCCTTAGAGGAACGGAAGCCATCATTTCCAGACCGGATGGGATGGCTCGAGAAACATGCTGCCTCCCGGGGGCAAAAATACACCATATCACTCAGAGGCTCAGCAGGCTCCTAAAGCCCCATCACCCTCCCCACCTTATGTTGATTCATGTAGGTACCAATGACACCGCTAGGCATACTTTTCAAAAGATCACAAATGATTTTCGAGCTCTGGGAACAAAGCTAAAACTGTATAATGTACATGTGATCTTTTCATCCCTCCTCCCTGTTGTAGGACACGGCTCTACAAGGGCCGGAAAAATAGTACAGGTCAATAACTGGCTCAGAAAATGGTGTCAAGAGGAGCATTTTGGCTTCCTTGACCATGGTCTACTCTTCCAAGAGGATGGACTACTGGCAAGCGATGGAGTGCATCTCACACAAGTAGGAAAACATCTTTTTGCACACAGACTCACAAACCTCATCAGGCGCACTTTAAACTAGATCCACTGGGGGAGGGGAACAACAGCCTGGCGAACACTATATTACCCACGACCACAGGGAACCGCCGAAAGGCTAAACGGAGGGCTGCACAAACACAGCAAGGACCAAGTACAGAGAGCACAATAATCCCAAATAAACAGTTCGAGGGGAGGTCACAGGGGCTTACATGTCTTTACACTAATGCTCAGAGCATGGGAAATAAGCAAGACGAACTCCAACTCCTAGCACAGCACCACACATACGATGTCATAGGCATCACTGAAACCTGGTGGGATGACTCCCATCACTGGAATTTAACCATTGAGGGCTATAACCTCTTTCACAGAAATAGAACAAAGGGGAGAGGAGGGGGAGTAGCTTTATATGTCAAAAACAGTTACGTTGCAGAAGAAATGCAAGACTGTAATCCGGGAAACCAGCTTGAAAGCATCTGGATAAGAATCAAGGGAACCGGGACTCAAAAAGATCTTGTCGTGGGTGTCTACTACAGACCTCCGAGTCAGGATGAAGGACTTGATGAAGCCTTCTGTCAACAGCTGACCAAACAGGCACAAAGAAGAGATATAGTAGTCATGGGCGATTTCAATTATCCCGATATCTGCTGGAAAACAAACTCAGCCAAGAGTACAAAGTCCAACAAATTCCTCACTTGCCTTGCAGATAATTTTATGGTCCAGAAGGTAGAAGAGGCAACAAGGGGATCAGCAACTCTTGATCTAATCTTAACAAATGTGGAAGACCTGATCAATACAGTTGAAGTGGTTGGATCCTTAGGGGCAAGTGACCATGTGCTCCTGCAGTTTGCAATACAAAGGAATGCTGAAACTAAGACAAGTCAAACACGCATTCTGGACTTTAAGAGAGCTGACTTCCAAAAAATGAAGGAATTACTGAGCGGCATTCCATGGACGCCGATATTAAAAAACAAGGGAGTTAAGGATGGATGGGAGTTTTTCAAAAGTGAAATACTCAAGGCGCAAATGCAAACAGTGCCAACAAAGAAGAAAAATAAGACAAGTGCAAAGAAGCCAGAATGGATGTCCAAAGAACTTCTAACTGAGCTAAAGCTCAAAAGTGACATGCACAAGAAGTGGAAAAGGGGAGAAATCACCAAAGAAGAATTCAAACGTATAGCCAACACCTGTAGGGAAAAGGTTCGCAAGGCTAAAGCGCAAAATGAGCTCAGGCTTGCCAGGGACATAAAAAACAACAAAAAAGGCTTTTTTGCTTACGTTGGTAGAAAAAGGAAGAAAAAGGAGGCGATAGGGCCATTGCAAGGAGAAGATGGGGTGATGGCGACAGGGGACAGGGAAAAGGCAGAACTACTTAATGCCTTCTTTGCCTCGGTCTTCTCAGAAAAAGAAAGCCATCTTCAACCTCAGCAACACGGAATGGACGAAGGATTGGGGGAAATCCAACCCCAAATAGGGAAACAAGTTGTCCAGGAACACTTGGCCTCTCTAAATGAATTCAAGTCCCCAGGGCCAGATCAGCTACACCCAAGAGTACTGAAGGAACTAGCGGAAGTTATTTCAGAACCACTGGCAATTATCTTCGAGAGTTCTTGGAGAACGGGAGAAGTCCCAGCAGATTGGAGGAGGGCGAATGTGGTCCCTATCTTCAAGAAGGGAAAAAAGAACGACCCAAACAATTACCGTCCGGTCAGCCTCACATCAATACCAGGCAAAATTCTGGAAAAGATCATTAAGGAAGTGGTCTGCGAACACTTAGAAACAAATGCGGTCATTGCTAATAGTCAACACGGATTTACCAAAAACAAGTCATGCCAGACTAATCTGATCTCTTTTTTCGATAGAGTTACGAGTTGGGTCGATACAGGGAATGCTGTGGATGTAGCGTACCTGGATTTCAGTAAGGCTTTCGACAAAGTCCCCCACGACCTTCTGGCAAACAAACTAGTAAAATGTGGGCTAGACAAAACTACGGTTAGGTGGATCTGTAATTGGCTAAGCGAACGAACCCAAAGGGTGCTCACCAATGCGTCGTCTTCATCATGGAAAGAAGTGACAAGTGGAGTGCCGCAGGGCTCCGTCCTGGGCCCGGTTCTGTTCAACATCTTTATTAACGACTTAGACGAAGGGTTAGAAGGCACGATCATCAAGTTTGCAGACGACACAAAACTGGGAGGGATAGCTAACACTCCAGAAGACAGGAGCAGAATTCAAAACGATCTTGACAGACTAGAGAGATGGGCCAAAACTAACAAAATGAAGTTCAACAGGGACAAATGCAAGATACTTCACTTCGGCAGAAAAAATGGAAATCAAAGATACAGAATGGGGGACGCCTGGCTTGACAGCAGTGTGTGCGAAAAAGACCTTGGAGTCCTCGTGGACAACAAGTTAAACATGAGCCAACAATGTGATGCGGCTGCTAAAAAAGCCAATGGGATTCTGGCCTGCATCAATAGGGGAATAGCGTCTAGATCCAGGGAAGTCATGCTCCCCCTCTATTCTGCCTTGGTCAGACCACACCTGGAATACTGTGTCCAATTTTGGGCACCACAGTTGAAGGGAGATGTTGACAAGCTGGAAAGCGTCCAGAGGAGGGCGACTAAAATGATTAAGGGTCTGGAGAACAAGCCCTATGAGGAGCGGCTTAAAGAGCTGGGCATGTTTAGCCTGCAGAAGAGAAGGCTGAGAGGAGACATGATAGCCATGTACAAATATGTGAAGGGAAGTCATAGGGAAGAGGGAGCAAGCTTGTTTTCTGCTGCCCTGCAGACTAGGACACGGAACAATGGCTTCAAACTACAGGAAAGGAGATTCCACCTGAACATCAGGAAGAACTTCCTCACTGTGAGAGCTGTTCGACAGTGGAATTCTCTCCCCGGGGCCGTGGTGGAGGCTCCTTCCTTGGAGGCTTTTAAGCAGAGGCTGGATGGCCATCTGTCGGGGGTGCTTTGAATGCGATTTCCTGCTTCTTAGCAGGGGGTTGGACTAGATGGCCCATGTGGTCTCTTCCAACTCTACTATTCTATGATTCTATGATTCTATGATTCTAACTAATGGATGGCATATGTTCTGTTTTAGAAACTAGAGCGGATGTGGTCTATCCAATGCAATTGTCTGAATCAGCACCCCAAAAAACCAAACCGAATCTAAAGTTGAGCAAAAACTGATTTGTAACTCTTTTGGTACTAATGTTGGAGGGTGGTCTCTGGTCAAAGTGGTCCCTGGTCAAGTAAGTGGTCCCTGGTCAAAAAAAGGTTGGGAAGTACTATCTTAAACAATACCACGGTCTATTTCCAAAGTTGTCCCTGAGACTATGATGAAACTCACACATGAAAAGTGTTAATGTTCTTTGTCATATGATAAATTGGCAGGTTAGGTTGCCACTGTATAGTTTAAAATACTTTAAAAGTAAAGCAGCTTCAGTGGTGTGAGTAGCGGCAATGAAAACATTTTTGAAAATGGGACGATGATAAATAGAACCAATGGAAAGAACCAGATTTTAAAACAGTTAGTAGTTGGGGAATGATTCTTTCAAATGTTTTCCCTCTTGACAGTTATACAGTGGGAAAATGTGATTGTAATAAAGAACAAGTAAGCCTGAATGGCAGTTCACGATAACAATGAACATTAAATACCAGTGATCTGCATTCTAAATGTTACCCATGCCATCCATTTTCTCAGAAATGTGCCGAGCTGTTTGTATAGCCTACTTCACTACAAAGCATCCCCAGATATTGTTAGAATCATAGAATCATAGAATAGTAGAGTTGGAAGAGACCACATGGGCCATCTAGTCCAACCCCCTGCTAAGAAGCAGGAAATCGCATTCAAAGCACCCCCGACAGATGGCCATCCAGCCTCTGCTTAAAAGCCTCCAAGGAAGGAGCCTCCACCACGGCCCCGGGGAGAGAGTTCCACTGTCGAACAGCTCTCACAGTGAGGAAGTTCTTCCTGATGTTCAGGTGGAATCTCCTTTCCTGTAGTTTGAAGCCATTGTTCCGTGTCCTAGTCTGCAGGGCAGCAGAAAACAAGCTTGCTCCCTCTTCCCTATGACTTCCCTTCACATATTTGTACATGGCTATCATGTCTCCTCTCAGCCTTCTCTTCTGCAGGCTAAACATACCCAGCTCTTTAAGCCGCTCCTCATAGGGCTTGTTCTCCAGACCCTTAATCATTTTAGTCGCCCTCCTCTGGACGCTTTCCAGCTTGTCAACATCTCCCTTCAACTGTGGTGCCCAAAATTGGACACAGTATTCCAGGTGTGGTCTGACCAAGGCAGAATAGAGGGGGAGCATGACTTCCCTGGATCTAGACGCTATTCCCCTATTGATGCAGGCCAGAATCCCATTTGCTTTTTTAGCAGCCGCATCACATTGTTGGCTCATGTTTAACTTGTTGTCCACGAGGACTCCAAGGTCTTTTTTGCACACACTGCTGTCAAGCCAGGCGTCCCCCATTCTGTATCTTTGATTTCCATTTTTTCTGCCGAAGTGAAGTATCTTGCATTTGTCCCTGTTGAACTTCATTTTGTTAGTTTTGGCCCATCTCTCTAGTCTGTCAAGATCGTTTTGAATTCTGCTCCTGTCTTCTGGAGTGTTAGCTATCCCTCCCAGTTTTGTGTCGTCTGCAAACTTGATGATCGTGCCTTCTAACCCTTCGTCTAAGTCGTTAATAAAGATGTTGAACAGAACCGGGCCCAGGACAGAGCCCTGCGGCACTCCACTTGTCACTTCTTTCCATGATGAAGACAACGCATTGGTGAGCACCCTTTGGGTTCGTTCGCTTAGCCAATTACAGATCCACCTAACCGTAGTTTTGTCTAGCCCACATTTTACTAGTTTGTTTGCCAGAAGGTCATGGGGGACTTTGTCGAAGGCCTTACTGAAATCCAGGTACGCTACATCCACAGCATTCCCTGTATCGACCCAACTCGTAACTCTATCGAAAAAAGAGATCAGATTAGTCTGGCATGACTTGTTTTTGGTAAATCCGTGTTGACTATTAGCAATGATTGCATTTGTTTCTAAGTGTTTGCAGACCACTTCCTTAATGATCTTTTCCAGAATTTTGCCTGGTATTGATGTGAGGCTGACCGGACGGTAATTGTTTGGGTCGTTCTTTTTTCCCTTCTTGAAGATAGGGACCACATTCGCCCTCCTCCAATCTGCTGGGACTTCTCCCGTTCTCCAAGAACTCTCGAAGATAATTGCCAGTGGTTCTGAAATAACTTCCGCTAGTTCCTTCAGTACTCTTGGGTGTAGCTGATCTGGCCCTGGGGACTTGAATTCATTTAGAGAGGCCAAGTGTTCCTGGACAACTTGTTTCCCTATTTGGGGTTGGATTTCCCCCAATCCTTCGTCCATTCCGTGTTGCTGAGGTTGAAGATGGCTTTCTTTTTCTGAGAAGACCGAGGCAAAGAAGGCATTAAGTAGTTCTGCCTTTTCCCTGTCCCCTGTCGCCATCACCCCATCTTCTCCTTGCAATGGCCCTATCGCCTCCTTTTTCTTCCTTTTTCTACCAACGTAAGCAAAAAAGCCTTTTTTGTTGTTTTTTATGTCCCTGGCAAGCCTGAGCTCATTTTGCGCTTTAGCCTTGCGAACCTTTTCCCTACAGGTGTTGGCTATACGTTTGAATTCTTCTTTGGTGATTTCTCCCCTTTTCCACTTCTTGTGCATGTCACTTTTGAGCTTTAGCTCAGTTAGAAGTTCTTTGGACATCCATTCTGGCTTCTTTGCACTTGTCTTATTTTTCTTCTTTGTTGGCACTGTTTGCATTTGCGCCTTGAGTATTTCACTTTTGAAAAACTCCCATCCATCCTTAACTCCCTTGTTTTTTAATATCGGCGTCCATGGAATGCCGCTCAGTAATTCCTTCATTTTTTGGAAGTCAGCTCTCTTAAAGTCCAGAATGCGTGTTTGACTTGTCTTAGTTTCAGCATTCCTTTGTATTGCAAACTGCAGGAGCACATGGTCACTTGCCCCTAAGGATCCAACCACTTCAACTGTATTGATCAGGTCTTCCACATTTGTTAAGATTAGATCAAGAGTTGCTGATCCCCTTGTTGCCTCTTCTACCTTCTGGACCATAAAATTATCTGCAAGGCAAGTGAGGAATTTGTTGGACTTTGTACTCTTGGCTGAGTTTGTTTTCCAGCAGATATCGGGATAATTGAAATCGCCCATGACTACTATATCTCTTCTTTGTGCCTGTTTGGTCAGCTGTTGACAGGCTTCATCAAGTCCTTCATCCTGACTCGGAGGTCTGTAGTAGACACCCACGACAAGATCTTTTTGAGTCCCGGTTCCCTTGATTCTTATCCAGATGCTTTCAAGCTGGTTTCCCGGATTACAGTCTTGCATTTCTTCTGCAATGTAACTGTTTTTGACATATAAAGCTACTCCCCCTCCTCTCCCCTTTGTTCTATTTCTGTGAAAGAGGTTATAGCCCTCAATGGTTAAATTCCAGTGATGGGAGTCATCCCACCAGGTTTCAGTGATGCCTATGACATCGTATGTGTGGTGCTGTGCTAGGAGTTGGAGTTCGTCTTGCTTATTTCCCATGCTCTGAGCATTAGTGTAAAGACATGTAAGCCCCTGTGACCTCCCCTTGAGCTGTTTATTTGGGATTATTGTGCTCTCTGTACTTGGTCCTTGCTGTGTTTGTGCAGCCCTCCGTTTAGTCTTTTGGTGGTTCCCTGTGGTCGTGGGTAATATAGTGTTTGCCAGGCTGTTGTTCCCCTCCCCCAGTGGATCTAGTTTAAAGTGCGCCTGATGAGGTTTGTGAGTCTGTGTGCAAAAAGATGTTTTCCTACTTGTGTGAGATGCACCCCATCACTTGCCAGTAGTCCATCCTCTTGGAAGAGTAGACCATGGTCAAGGAAGCCAAAATGCTCCTCCTGACACCATTTTCTGAGCCAGTTATTGACCTGTACTATTTTTCCGGCCCTTGTAGAGCTGTATCCTACAACGGGGAGGAGGGATGAAAAGATCACATGTACATTTTACAGTTTTAGCTTTGTTCCCAGAGCTCGAAAATCATTTGTGATCTTTTGAAAAGTATGCCTAGCGGTGTCATTGGTACCTACATGAATCATCATAAGGTGGGGAGGGTGATGGGGCTTTAGGAGCCTGCTGAGCCTCTGAGTGATATGGTGTATTTTTGCCCCCGGGAGGCAGCATGTTTCTCGAGCCAGCCCATCCGGTCTGGAAATGATGGCTTCCGTTCCTCTAAGGAGGGAGTCACCTACTACCAAGACCTGTTTCCTTTGAGGATTGACAGGGTCCCTTTTGTGCAAGACAGTGTGTATGTCCCCTGAAGAGTGTTCCTGTTGAAGTGAATCATGTAGGTGTAAAGTGTTGTCCTCCTCCTCAACATCCCCAGTGCATTCATCAATGACAATCCATTGAGATACATCCGAGAGCCCATTACTCTCCCAAGGATGTTCCTGTTGCTCCTGGTCTATGATTGGGGATGGAGCATTTGCATGATTACATAAGTGTGACTGTGGTGATGCACTGTCCCCGTCAGGGCTATCCCCTGCGCATTGATCCAGGGTGGTCCACTGAGTGGTATCTAAGAAACTGTGGTCCTCCACAAGATGTGTTTCCTGATTGTATGTTAATGATGTAAGAATTTCAAATCTGTTGTGTAAATGCAGCTGAGCAGAGGAGTTCTGCGGAGGCTGCCTGTGATCTTCCACAATGATCAGCGCAAATGGGAACTTGTGCAGAAGTGAATAATAAAAGTGCACAACTTTCAAAGTAAATGGGAAAGAATGTTGCAAAAAAGCAGGAAATCACCTTCAATAGGAAATACAGTATGACCTCCCGTTTCTACTGGACTAGTATCTACAGGTTTCCCTTACGCACATCCTAAGAAATATATTATTTCTAGGTATTTTTATCCTTCAGCTCAATTTTATGCTTCGACTGAGCTTATTCATTTCAGTAGGGGTCTCTATTACCCATAGTTTCATGTTTCCACAGTAAGTTCGGGAGTGTATCTCCCCCCCCCCCCCCAATGAATATGGGGCCCGTATTGCACATACACCAGAGCACAACTGTGACACAAAACTTAGAGAAGTTGTACAAGATCAATAAGGTTAAAATCTTATGCACACCTACTAGATGTAAATCCTACTGAATACAATTGGGCTTGTCTATGTGTCTTTGACGCACCTGTAGGCTTATGGAAGTCCCACAGATTTCATAGAGGGCTGAGAAATAAACATTGCACAGTACAGGATTATTAGAGAAGGAAATATAAAGCTAAGTCAACACTTTCTTAAAAGTGGTAGTTATTTATTAAGGAGGAAGATGATGACCTGATATCACAGAGATCCTGATTTCCTGTATACAGGTGTTTTGCTATGAAGTGTAGGCAAGGACACGAGTTACAAAATACATGACTATTTTTGAGCAGCTCAGCAAGGTGCATGAGCCAGTGGGCCAATTTGCTCTGAATAGTACAGACGCAAATGCCAGAGCAGCTGGCACAAAAGGCAATGGAAAACAATAGACTTTCCATTTATTAAAGACTCTGAAAACAGTAATATAATGGCATTAGGGTTAAGGAGAGAGATGAGTTATCCAGTAGAAAAAAAAGATGGAGAAGTAAACTATGGTGCTGACAAAGACTCTTCATCCTTAAAGCACTCTTCTCATGATTAATGCCTCTCTGTCATCATTGCGTGCGTCCATACATAGCTTTCTTATTTGTTTTAAATGTCCACTTGGTCTGCATAGTGTTATAGTCCTTGATGGCTAGAAAATTGAGAACATAGCTCATAGTTGCCTTATTATTCATGAAAGAATGAAAGAGCAGAAAGGATTATAGAAGCCTACCACAGGGATCAAATGCCAGTACAGTTCAACCCCTGTATCCATGGGATCAATACCCACGTTTTCACATTCCCATGTTAAAAAAAATATATGTCCTCTTTGGGGATTTTTAGGTCCTTCAGTATGCTTCCACTGAAAGTTATTCATTTCAACAAGGTTCACTATTATCCATAGTTTTGTGTTGCCACACTAAATCCAGGAACGTATCCTTTTGTGGATCTAGAGTCCGTATTGTACTTTCTAATTTGCAGGAATACTGAAGTCAACACACACAGTCCCTCAGGCCTCTCAATACACGTTGTAAACTATCCTGATAAATTAAAGATTTTGGAGTGACCTGGAGTCGAATGGATAATAAAGACCCATTCGTTTTACTGAAGGCCTACCCCCAGCAGAGATGAACACACCTGGCACAACTCCATACAGTTCTGGGCTTTCCTTGGGGGCATGGGCCACATAAATCACCATGAATTCTTGCCTCCAAAATGTATTATTCCACAACTATAATTAACGTTTCTCTGGATGGGAAGAAATGATTTGGGGGTAAATGCTTTGCCCAGTTTTACCATTGCTGAATATGCATTTTAAAAGGACAGGGCTACCATGACACAACTCATTCTGTAAATATACGTGCAAATATAAATAGCAGGAGTAAAGGAAACTTCCTGAGGAGTCAAACTGTGAGCTTGCATTTGGAGTGCTTTGCATAGTCCTAGTTATCAAATTATAGCTCAAGAAAGTAAACCAGTGGGCAATCAGAACTGATTCCCGGAGCCAGAAGTTGAAGTCATTCATAGAACTTAGGCTAACTAGGTCAAAGGTTTCCAAAAGGAAGCAGCAACAACAGAAGACAAACCTATTGCTCCCATTCAACCATATTCTGTAGAAATAACACCACAATGGAGAAAAATGTACACATTATCAATTACTATTGGGCAAATCCAGTAAATAAAGCTGACAGATTGCAAATCCTATCTTCTACTGGTAATATTCTGGTACCAAGAGATTGGGATAAAAGTAACTCAGTAACATTAAGAATAATGAAAATTTATTTAATTTATTTACAGCATTTATATTCCGCCCTTCTCACCCCGAAGGGGACTCAGGGCAGATCACATTGCACACATAAAGGCAAACATTCAATGCCATGACACAGAACAGAGACAGAGACAAGACGCAGGCACCGGGCTGGCCTCGAACTCATGACCTCTTGGTCAGAGTGATTTATTAATTTGTTGCAGCTGGCTTGCTTTCCAGCCTGCGCCACAGCCCGGTCCGAAATAGTGAAAAGCAGAGACATCACACTGGCAACGAAGGTATTCCCCATAGTAACCTATGGATGCGAGGACTGAACTGTAAGGAAGGCTAAGTGAAGGAAGATAGATGCTTTTGAACTTTGATGCTGGAGGAAAATCCTGAGAGTGCCTTAGACCACAAAAAGATCCAACCAGTCCATCCTCTAGGAAATAATGCTCGGCTGCTCACTGGAGGGAAGGATATTAGAGGCAAAGATGAAGTATTTTGGCCACATCATGAGAAGACAGGAAAGCTTGGGGAAAGATCATGATGCTAGGGAAAATGGAAGGAAAAAGGAAGAGAGGCCAACCATGGGCAAGATGGATGGATGGTATCCTTGAAGTGACTGGCTTCACCTTGAAGGAGCTGGGGGCGGTGACGGCCAACAGGGAGCTCTGGCGTGGACTGGTCCATGTGGTCATGAAGAGTTGGAAACGACTGAGTGAATGAAGAAGAAGATCATTAAGAAACAGGCACCAACTTTTCATTTCAACATTTTCTTTCTACTTCTATGGAATGAGCAAGCTATCCCACTCAAACCAAGTACTCTGAGAAAGGTGCAATGAGAACCCACTCAAGTCAACACCCTAATGACCAAAGGAGCACACAAAGAGGTGGTTTCATATTGCAAATACCTGCTCCTTGGATTCAAAATCTCCTGCTTTGTCAATCTCCCTTCACACAACTGGTGCAGCCTGTGGGGGCCTGCAACATTACTTGGCACTTGGTTCATGGGAAGTTGTGGGGGTAAATCATTATATTCTAATATTTTATTGTACCAAAGTTTAAAAAAACAAACACTTCTGTTAAAAGCACAAGTTGAAACAGTTTAAAATACAACAATAAAAGAGATAAAAACATTTAGCCACATGAATATAAGAGCTAAATAAAGGTTTTGGGTTTTTGCCTGCCTGCTTGTGGAAAGAGAGGGAAAAGGGTGCCAACAGAGTCTCCCGTTGATTTTGGAGTTAGGTAAGGGAGTTCCACAGTCCAGGAGCAGTCACTGGGAAGGAGCATTTAACAGTAGGGAAAATCTTGAACCACGAAGGTAACACCAGAGAAAAAAATGGGGCTACAGAATGTTACTCCTCCTCCATAGTGACCGTGAACTTGTATCTCCTATCTCCAAACATGATAATTATATTCTGGACTGTCGCAATCATTATTCAATATCATCATCATCATCTCACAGTGTGAGTGAGGTGATGATTGGCTTCTTTGTGACCCCCTTTTGGCTACAGAGCGAGACATGAGCATACTTGGGTGAGCTCAGCATATGAAGATGTCTGCCCCATCCCGCCCCTAAATCTAGAGGCCAGTAGAAAATAAATGAAACAAAGTTATGAAGGGAGGAGACAAAATGCCTGGAAGAAATGGCTGTCACAGGAAGGACACACTGCAATGTTTTGTTGCAAAACCCCACTACAGCATTTCTCTATAGCCGTAAACTCCCTATCAGTGGCAGGGCATCTTATCTGGAATAATTAGGCCTATGGGGTGTTTCAGAATAATAGAAGCCATTTCAAAATAGTGTATTTCACAATTGCAACATAGTACAATTACAGAAAAATTACAATGTAATGCGTTATCAAGTTTTACTTGCCATTTTGAACCAGACACAAATATAATAACTCCAGAAATTGAGAATATGTGTCTTATCAGGCCTTACGTTGCGGGGTCACTATTTAGTGAATGATTGGGGCTAGGGGATGTTTGTTTGCTAGGAGAGGCATCTAGCAGTTATCTTTTTTATGTCCCCCTTCAAAGTGGTAAAAGTTTTATTCATGGGCAGTTTGTGATTGTAGATACACAGTGATTTCATTTCGGGTCCATGTTTTTAAAACACCCTGTGTACGAGCAGTCCTCAAGTTAGGTTTGTTCTTAAGCTGAATTTGTACGTTGGAACAGGTACAATTCTTAAGTGAAATTCCAGACACACACACACTGTGTGCGTGTGTGTAATGCTTTGTAGAGTACAGAGAAGGATTAACACCTCTGTGGTGTTTGTTTTGCTCTCTGTGCCCCAGTTCACATTTCACCTCACTTTCTGTACTGGTGACAACTGGATTTTGAAAAATTTGGCTTGTTATGCAAACAAAGATTGGTGATAAAGATTAGGTGGAAACGCCTTTTTCCTATGATAACTCTTACAGGAGAAAATTTCCCTTCCGAGGGCTAACTTTCTCTTACTTTGTGTTGTCTCAGCCCCATTCTTGACTATGAATCATTTGTAAGTCAGATGTTTGTAACTTGGAGACTGTCTGTATTATAAAAAGATCCAGACAGTCTTGTAGAGGACACCAGTTTTGGCAATATGTAATTGTTCCCAAAAATTACCACACTGCTTTTCGACTGATGAAAAGCATCTGCCTTGTTCAAATTAAGCTCCTGTTTGCTTGCCGTCCTCCAATGCATTACTAACACAGGGCAACTGCCCTCATCCAGCCAATTACCAACATCTCTGCCTGTGCAATAGCAGCTGCTATCATGACAAAAACAAGGCTACAGACATGCAAGGAGAGACGGCACAAAGAACACAAGTCCCAATGCACCATTCCTCGTATTGGGCCTGTTTCAATAATTTGCTCTGACTGCAAAAATCTAGGGATTTGGGGTTACAAAACGAAGGGACAGAACTCATAATGTTCTGCCTGTGTAACCATTTTCAAAAGAACACAGGTCAAAGAAAATATTGCAATGTACCTTGGCAAAACATATGCAAACTCTCTGTAACATCATGCTCTCCGCATGGTCAAATAAAAATCAATATTTTAAACACAAGTATGGCATATACTGACAAGATTGTTCTATACTCACCCCAAAAAAAAAACCAAAGGCTGAAGCAGATGTGAGGTGGTGAGCATTCCAGATGCTCTTTGTTACATTTAAATGCACATATGGCAAATGCCAGCTTGTCCGCTGATGGTGTCTGATAGAACCACCAGAAGCTTCAGGTAGACTTAAGCATTCACCAAAGTACTTGAAATGCACACTCAGGGAAATTTTATTTCTATAGCTTAAATTATATATTTGTTAGATTCCATTCACATTTGTAGCAAAGACAAAATGACTGCGAATAAGATGACCAGCTCAGAGTTACTGTCTGAGGTATGAACAGGAGCTGTCCAAGGAGCAAATTGAGGGATCTCAAGTCTATTCACTGAATCTGCAATGATTGCAATCCTTACTCTAACTTGGCATTCCTAGATGGTTGCTTTTGAGTGAAGCGAGTATCCATCTGGATTAAGTTGGGATGTCAGTCAGTTGACTGGTCAAATATTGTCAAACTGATCATCAATTATTTCACTGCAGCCCAATAATCAAATTTTCCATTAAGCCAAGAATGCTGTTTACATCATTATAATGCCATTTGTTAACAAGGGCAGGAATTAATTTCCATCACTCCAGACACTTCCAGGCTTCACAGAAATACAGTAGAGTCTCACTTATCCAACACTCGCTTATATATCCAACACATTTTTGTAGTCAATGTTTGCAATATATCATGATATTTTGGTGCGAAATTCGTAAATACAGTAATTACTACGTAGCATTACTGCGTATTGAACTACTTTTTCTGCCAGATTTGTTGTATGACATGATGTTTTGGTGCTTAATTTGTAAAATCATAACCTAATTTGATGTTTAATAGGCTTCTCTTTAATCTCTCCTTATTATCCAACATATTCGCCTATCCAACGTTCTGCCGGCCCGTTTATGTTGGATAAGTGAGACTCTACTGTATGTGCCAAAGTGAGTTTTGCTCTGGTGTGCATTTCTGTCCCCACACCTCCTCCCAAAACTCAGACTTTCCTTGTGGCTCTCCGTATGCCATCGCGGTAAGTACCGCAATGGCATGGGGCCATCCCAACCTCCCCCAAATGCCCTTAAAATAATAATAATAATAATAATAATAATAAAACTTTATTTTTGTACCCAACCTCCATTTCCCCAAAGGTACTCAGGGAGGCTTACATGGGGCAGAGCCCAACAACACAGTTAAAATGTAATTACATAGAAATGCAATTCACAATGTAAAACAGAATAAAACAAAAACATTGTAACAGTAATAAAAGCATCAACCAGCAACCAATTTCAGTTTTATTGTCTTCGTGGGTATGTGGAGAATTGCAGCAATAAAGGACAGGCTAATAAATAAAGTTCATGATCATATGATAGTAAGGTAAAGGTAAAGGTTTCCCCTGACGTTAAGTCCAGTCATGTCTGACTCTGGGGGTTGGTGCTCATCTCCATTTCTATGTCGAAGAACCAGCATTGTCCGTTGACACCTCCAAGGTCATGTGGCCGGCATGACTACATGGAGTGCCATTACCTTCCCGCCAGAGCGGTACCTATTGATCTACTCACATTGGCATGTTTTCGAACTGCTAGGTTGGCAGGAGCTGGAGCTAACAGCAGTCGCTCACACTGCTCCCGGGGTTTGAACCTGGGACCTTTCGGTCTCCAGCTCAGTGCTTTAATGCACTTTGCCACCGGGGCTCCTTATGATAGTAGATAAGAGCAATTAAAAAGTGCAAGGATAGATTTTTGGAAAAATAAGAAAAACTTACCAGGCCGCCATAATGCCTCTCCGGATGCCTCCTGGTGTTTAGAAATGATGCACCAGAAGGCTGGGGGCAGGAGCAATTTGGCCTCCTGGCACATCATTTCTATGTGTCTAGAGGCCTCCAGAGGCATCATGGCAGTCCAGTACATCTGTACATTCTTTCTTATTTTAAGGGCTTTTGGGAGGGGGTGCCCTCCTCGGTTCTTCGGGCTTTTGGAAGCCCGAAGAACTGAGATGGGCTGTGGGGACTGACCCCGGGATTCTGGAAGCAGTCCCATGGGTCAATCCCCACAGGGCCCATACCCTATTACACCCCGGCCTTTCAGCAAGGCCTGGGTCAAATGGGGTATCAAATTAATTCAGGACAAACTAGGGTTTACCTGCTTTATCCCAAATTAATCCTCTTTTACCGGATTCATTGTTTGGACGCCTCCAGTAAAAGTCCGACAGGGCCCACATTTTGGGCCCTGTCTGGAGGGGACCTCCACTGTCCTTGATCATAGCAAGGTTGTTGTAGCTCAGCCGTCACAACAGCCAGGAGTTGATGGCTCACCGATAATTTGGATTCAGAAGGGATTGTGGGCTTTCCTAGGATTCTGAGTGATATCGGCCAAGGGAATGAAATTGGCCAAGGAAATGAAATTGCTTCAGATAGTGATGCAGACTAAGAGAATGCAGTTGCCTTGGACAATGCTAAGGAGCATGAGTTTCAAGGTTAGTCACAGGAGGCAGAAGCAACATTCGTAGATAAGAGATTGAGTTAAGATGAATTAACAGAACGTTCTCATGAGAAAATACCTGGCGGTCCGGACCTGAGCAAGAATCTTCATTTGCAGATTAAGGCAGAGAGCCAGCTCCATAGATCAACAGGTTACACTGAAAACAGATAGTGAAGGGGTCCATCATGACTTCATATCTGTTTATTAACAACCAGTTGTTTACCCTAACTTCATTGATGTCAAGAGAGAACCTCGGCTTGACTTCTTGTGTCAAGTCAAGCTCTGTTTTGGATTTAAGCATCTTGGAAGGGTTTTGTATTCTTGTTTCATGATTCTTGCTCAAGTTTTCTAAGGAGATCTGTTGCTTATGGGTTTTAAACAGTATTTGTGACTTTTTATTATTCTTGGACTGTGGGATCTTTGGACTTTCATGGGACATTTGAATTCCTGTGTCATTTCCTACTCAACCTGTTTTGGATTATTCCTATTCTTTTTCTGTCAAAACTCTTTTCATATATTTTTGTGTGTTTTTGCAATAAACTGTTTGCTTATATTTGGACTCTTGTGTGGTGTTGTGATCATAGGTGGGTCCAGGCCTGGGGTGCAACAAAGGTTATTTATTTATTTCGTGTCAAAAGCATTGCATAACAAATACATTTAAAAATGATGGGGGGAAAAAGAGGAAATCACAAACAACTAAATAGTTTTAGACCAGAAACGGGCAACAGCAACCGCAGTGTCCGTAGCTTTAAACAACTCCTCCTCCGTGCATGAGGCAGGACATTGTGGGCAAGCATACATATGCGGAGTTGTTTGTTCTGCTCCACAGTCACACAAGGTGGAGGATTCCTCCAGGTAGTGTCAGCTTGCCAAGTTGTCTTTAGATCTGCCCACTCCACTTCTGAGTCTGTTCAGGGACTTCCAAATTGCCCATTCTTGGTTTGCCCCTGGAGGAAGACCCTCATGGGGGGCCATCCAGTTAGAATTGCCAGGTTTAGCTGCCCAGAGGGACACCCTTGCTGTTGCTGGAGGAACATCAAGAGGAGTGGTGGTTCTCATGAGGCCCTTCCTTGATTTGAGTCTACTGGGAGGAGGCTGATAGTCATGCAGTGGGTGGCTTTCACAATGTTCAACCTTATTTCTCTCACAGTTAGCAGCAACTTCCCGTCGCACGTCAGGAGGGGCAATGCCAGCTAACTTGTAGAGTTTATCAACAGGTGTAGGTTTAAGGCATCCTGTGATTATTCTGCATGTTTCGTTTAGTGCTATGTCCACTTGCTTCGCATGGGCAGACTTTTGCCAGACAGGACAGGCGTACTCAGCAGTTGAGAAAGACAAGGCCAGGGCTGATGTTCTTATTACTTGTGGTTCTGCACCCCATGAGCTGCCAGTCAGTTTCCGAAGGATGTTGTTGCGTGCAGCTACTTTGTGCTTGGTGTTCGTGCAGTGTTTCCTATATGTTAGTGTTCGATCTAAGGTTACACCAAGATATTTAGGATGGAAACAGTGTTCGAGCTCTTGGCCTTCCCAAGTAACTTTCAGTTTCCTGTTGGCTTCACGGTTACGTAGGTGGAAAGCACACACTTGTGTCTTGGCAGGGTTGGGCTTCAGGTGGTTCTCTTTGCAACAAAGGTAAACTTTGCAGTAAAAACAAGCTTTGCTCATGTTTTTACGGATCTTATATAACACTATTAAAACTTCATTATTTGTGTATTTTAAAGTTAATTTCTTTGGCTCAAACTCAATTCTTAGTCTAAATGAGGTCCTCTGATCTATGGTATTTACATAAGTAAAACAAACCTAAATTCAACTGATTCAATGGCTATTCTTTAAAAATGTATTTTTTTCCAACACACCTTTTTCCCAATATGGGAGCCATGGTGGCTGACAGTATGCTTTAAAATACAATAAAATCAATGCATAAGATAAGCATTTTCTTAGAACATGTCAAATCATATCAAAACATTCATGTAAAACAGTTTTTACAAGTTGTCAAAATAATTAAAAATTAAGAATGGAAAGATTTCTCCTCCAATGTGAATCCATGCTCAATTACAACTGCAAGTTGACCAGAGTCAAGTAGGAGGACCTAGAGATATCCAAATAGATGTTCTGTCAGGTTAAGAATTATACAATATTTTTATTGGCAGGGTTTTTCACATCTGCAGGGTTTTATGCCTGTAATCCCAGAGAATGCTGAGGGCTGACCATATTTCCAGAGAAGTATGGCAAATCAATCAACACAGACATACAGGAACATCTATAAAATTTATATCATAATAATTTATAGATCAATACCAAGTGGAAACAATGTAGAGTAACACTGTAACATATAATTGTTTAAGATACTGAAGGGAAGAGAAGTCAAAATGCAACTATCAAAGCAAGATTCCAATCCATTTCTATACCTCCATCTATTGCAGCTTCATTATACATTTGTTAGTAAAATGTTTACTGATTTTTTACACTACTTCCATGGGGGGGGGGGGGGGAGATATTAGCTGAGTACAAGATTTATATTATTTATACTATTAAAATACTTCAAGTTTTTACGAGAAGACCATGCCCAGAAGAAGACTTACAGAAGAACCCTTCACCTAATGTTTGTTTTTTTAGTAAGAAAATATAACGGCATTTCAACAGTGATAATCTTTGGCATGCATTATTTCTTTCAGTCTTTAAAGCAACCTTAAGGACTAGCTAGAACATGAAATATTTTTCCTTGTTATTTTTGGTGCAAGTAGCTAGTGTCCTTTTCCTTGTAAAGATCCCAATAAAAGCCATCTTACATACATTTTTCTTAACCAAAAAAGAAACCAGTTTCCATTTTCTAGTGTTTAGGCAAAACAAATATAACTTAAGTAATAAATCATTTTTTAAAATGGTATTAAGATGTACATGTAATTGTTTTAATACAGTATTAAAACTAGTTCTAAAGTCACACAAACAGGACCTTGATGCCTTCTCATCACAATAAAAAATTGGATGGGATCACAAGGGCCACCTTCAGGAAAACAAAATTAAAGCAGTCCCAAAAGATAGTCATCCAATTTCTGTTTATAGTAGTGATTCCCAATCTTTGGGCCTCCAGGTGTTTTGGACTTGGGCTTCCACAGTTTCTAAAAGCTGGTAAGTTGGCTGGGATTTCTGGGAGTTGAAGTCCAAAACACCTGAAGGCCCAAAGATTGGGAACCACTGGTTTATAGGCTTCCTAAGAAGATGAGTCCTCAACTATTTCCAACTATATATCCTCATCATGTCCTAGTCCACGTTTTTTGATCTCATGATTTATTATAATGTTGGATAAATCACTTCCATCTCTTCCACTGTGGAAACAATTCCCATTGTGAGACACAATATCCTAATATGGGGACAACTGCTACAATAGAAAAGATAAGATGGTTTCTTTCAAACATTACAATGATACAGAGGAACAAGAATATATTCTGATCAATTTTTAAAAGAGAGAGGTCTCTCCTTTTCCTTCTTCTTTTTTTTCTTTTTCTTTTTTTTGCTGGAAATCTTCTGGTGATGAAACACTTGATTGCTCTTTCTTGTTCTTAAGACTCATAATTAGTCCAAAAAAAGTAATTTTGAAGGGAAGGATGTGGAGTGTTGAGATTTAATGAACCACGTTAATACAAAAAAACAAAACCAGTTCCCACTGTATTTGACAAAAGCTCTGTTTTTAATGCCTGTGCAAAAGGCAGAGGTTAAATTAATCCATATCTTCACTGAAAGACCAATGACAAAGAAATTTGAACTGTCTGCATTTCTGCAATTTTTTTACATCTGATAATACAGAAAAATGGCAACATTAGTTGTGGATGTAGATAAGTTATATCTAAGGTTTTCCCCTGACATTAAGTTTAGTTGTGTCCGACTCTGGAGGTTGGTCCTCATCTCCCTTTCTAAGCTGAAGAGCTGGCATTGTCCATAGACACCTCCAAGGTCATGTGGCTGGCATGACCGCATGGAGTGCCGTTATTTTCCCACCGGAGCAGTACGTATTGATCTACTCACATTTGCATGTTTTCGAACTGCTGGGTTGGCAGAAACTGGGGCTAACAGCAGAAGCTCACTCCGCTCCTACCGTGTTTCCCCGAAAATAAGACCTCCCCAAAGAATAAGACCTAGCAGGGTTTTGGGGGGATTGCCAAATATAAGGCCTCCCCTGAAAGTAAGACCTAGCAACTAAGGCTGCAGCAGAGTTCCATTGGGAAGCATGGCTGCAGGGCAGAACCAGCACTCATTCATACACCGGAGGGAGGGAGGGAGGGAAAGTGCTTGCTTTCTGTGCCTCCCTTCCTCCCTGCCTTGCCTTGCCTGTCCCCCAGCCGAGGCTTGAAGAACCTTCCGTGGCTGCTGCCGTTTCTTCCTTCCGTCTCCCTCCTGGCCATGCTGCCTTGCTTCCCAGAGGCTTCTGATTGGCTCCTGGAGCCCGGGCAAGGGAGGGTGGGAGGGAAGGAAGGAAGAGGGCTTTCCACTCCTCCCCAAGGCTTCGCTCCTTAAAGGTACAGGATGCATTGGGATTCTCCTCTCATCTTCCTATCCTATGCCATGAAACTGATTATTTTATACTATTATTCTATTGCCATATTATTATCATCATATTCTGTTACTATTATTATATTCCATTATTATATTATCCTATTAATATATTTTAAATCATTATATTATATTTTTCTATTATTATTATTATATCATTATATTATTATTATATTATTATTATATTATATTTTCATATTATCATATTATTATTCTGTTATTATTAAATTCCATTTTATATTACCCTATTAATATATTTTATATCATTATATTCTATACTATTATTCTATTATATTATCATATTATTATTTTTTTATTATTAGCATATTCTGTTATTATTATTATATTCCATTTTATATTATCCTATTAATATATTTTATATCATTCTATTCCATTCTATTATTCTATTATATTATCCTATTATTATTATATTATTATGCTATTCTGTTATTTTATCCCATTATTATATTATCCTATTAATACCATATTATTATCATTTTCTGTTATTATTATATCCTATATTATATTATCTCATTAATATATTGTATATCATTATATTATTATTATATTATCATATTATTATTATAGTATATTATATTATTCATCATTCATGACTACACTGAAACTAGAATAGAGAGAAATCAGCGTGGAAACCTTGTGAAACCTAAATTGCAAGAGGTACCATAGATTGTTGTACATGTAAATAATGGTAGTAACAAGAAATTCTTGATAGGATTCATAGTTATGCTGGTTTGTGATGACAACTACTGTACAGTATATAATAAATGTTCATTTTGTTGTTCAACAATAAATGTGAGCTCTTCTTCATGGAAAAATAAGACATCCCCTGAAAATAAGACCTAGTGCATCTTTGGGAGCAAAAATTAATATAAGACCCTGTCTTATTTTCGGGGAAACAGGGTAGATTCGAACCGCCAACTTTTCGGTCAGCAAGTTGAGCATATCATATCTATATACCTGGAATCAGACTTCATCTTCAACCACGCTGAGAGGTGCTTTCAATCTTATGATTTCTAAGAAAACTTATTCAAATCTTTACTCTGTGGCTCTTCTTAGTACAGTAGAGTCTCACTTATCCAACATAAACGGGCCGGCAGAACATTGGATAAGCAAATATGTTGGATAATAAGGAGGGATTAAGGAAAATCCTATTAAACATCAAATTACATTATGATTTTACAAATTAAGCACCAAAACATCATGTTTTACAACAAATTCGACAGAAAAAGCAGTTCAATACACAGCAATGTTATGTAGTTATTATTGTATTTACAATTTTAGCACCAAAACATCACAATGTATTGAAAAAGATTGACTACAAAACATTGACTACTAAAAGGCAGACTGCAAAGGATAATCCAGAACATTGGATAAGCGAATGTTGGATAAGTGAGACACTACTGTATAAAGAAATAGGTCGCTAGATATTATTAACATGAAGGCTGTTCCATGCCACTGCCACGTTTCAAATAGCAACATGGAAACTTCAGTAGTGAATCACATTGTTCATATATTTTGCCTTTCCTTTGATCATTCATGCACACAGTAATTCCCATATTGACATTTTAAAGGAACGGGTGGCTTACATAACCTGGAGAATGGTCCCCCAAAGAGTAACCCATAGGATGACAGTTCTAGACTGGATCAAACACAACCCTGTTTTGTTTCTGTTTAAATCATTGTACCCAACCAAGCTAAACCTATTCATACCAGCTACTAAAAAAAAATCACTAAATTCAAGCCACCTAGTTTCTGGCCACCAGATCCTTGTATCTGCATAACAAACACTCTCATGCATAACAGAAAAGACCCATTTCTACGAAGTATGGGGCAGGAGCGAGGTAGCATTCAAAAGTCAATCCTTCTGTCTCTCAAAAGACACCTGTTGTGATTCTCAGTGGAGTCCCATCTTCAAAATGAAGAAGTGTTTTTTAAAAAAACATTTGTTTTCTATAGCAGGAAGGGCAGAGTATTGATACGTAAATCACACATCAGTAGCAGAGGATGGAACGTTTCAGAACCTCATTTAACTCTTTTATTCTAAAACCTGAAAAGATGATGTGTCAATATCTGTCTCCTTATTTCCTAGCTCTGACAAAACAGGTTCTAACTCCTCATCAGAAGCTTTAATCAACACAAAGACTCTTCTGAATCGGCTGACTCCATTCAAACTTATATCCCAAACCCACATTTGCAATGTAAGAAGCGCACCAGAAACAACTTGCAGTTTCTTAAGTCACTCCTGACATGGAAAAAAATGCAGCATATGAAGCCAAGCATGGCATACCAGCAAATATAATTGTCAATATTTATAGGCCTAAAAATATAATTGTCAATATTTATAGGCCTACACTGAATAATTAAATGGGAAAAGATCCATAGAAGCCATATAAATTTGGTAAATCAACTCTTGTTAAATTACATGTATTCAGTGAGTCTATTCAAGTTTGAACACATTATTGGGTGGCCTTATGTTTTACTTTATTTACTTTATCTCTTCTCCGTCTACCAGGATTCCAAAAGGCATGGATAAAAATGTTTAAAAGTGTGACTAAAATAGCTAAAAGTAAATTAAAAATAATGAAAATATTTTCAAAATAATGAGAAGAGATGTTCTGGCCTCATGTCATTTTCCCTATTTCACATGCATTGTTGAAAATGAAAATGAAAGCAAATAGAGACAAAGTAGATGAGGTTATTTTGAAAAGGGATCAAGGAGCTGTTCCATTCCTCCCTCTGGTTGTCATCTTCATTGCTAATATGTTTACTGTGTATATCCAATGGAGGAAGACTTTTTTTTCGCTATGAAAGTTTTCACAGACAGTCCTGTATAAATCATTATCAACATAATCACATATCTTTGAATCTACAAGGAAGTGATGGAGGAGGGCAAACAACTGAAATGTTACTTGCATCCTCTTTTTAGCTGATGTACAGAACATGTGAAGCTGATGTGAAGAATAATAGGGGCCGCAGTGGCATGGCGGGTTAAACCGCTAAGCTACAAAACTTGCTGACCAGAAGGTTGGCAGTTTGAATTTGTGAATGGGGTGAGCTCCTGTTGTTAGCCCCAGCTTCTGCCAATTCAGCAGTTTGAAAACATGCAAATGTAAGTAGATCACATGACCTAAGAGGCATCTACGGGCAGAGCCAGCTCTTCGGCTTAAAAATGGAGATGAGCACCACCCACCTGAGTCGGACTCGACTAGACTTCATGTCAAGGGGAAACCTTTACCTTATACTAAAGAATGCTATCTTGGCAATGTACTGGTGCCAACCATTTAATCCTAGGATTTCCAAACTGTGTGGTATGACAAGTGAGTGTGTTGGTGTCATACAGATGTAATGAATAATCTCTGAGTCTATATGAAACAAACAATAAATTATATATTTTAAATATATATAAATGAAGACTTTCATGAGATATGTTGTGTGTGTCAGTATCTCTTATAAGGATTTAGTTTAACCTCCAGTTTGTTAACAAATTGAATTGTTGTGTTGCGATATAATACATGTCTATAAAGGGTGTCACCAAAGTAATATGTTTAGAAACCTCTGGTTTACTGCGTACGTACATATAATAACAATGTCTATACCTGACTGTGAATTCTACAGAAATGCAAAACCCTTCATCCTGTTTGCCAGTTAACTTTGATTTCAAAGTCCTAGTCAAAGGAACAGAGAAGAGATAATACACGATGAGGAATTCTTTCCCTTCACAGAATAGCACAACTAGGCAGAGCCCAGGGTGCTCAAGAAATAAGTACAGGTACTTGCTTAGTTTGCCTTATACTTCCGGAAAGGTGAAGGATAACAGCAATAGTGAGAAGAGGGAACATTTTCAAACTTTCATTCTCAACTGTCCCTCAAGTAGCACCCCAGCTTCCTATGATGTTCTAAAGTAGGGGGGCAACTATGGAAAGCTAAGTATTCATATTAGCCCCTAGGAGGCCTAAAACAACCATACCTACTGCTACACACAAACAATGTAAAATGTTTGGTCCCAAATACCTCTAGGGGAGGGAGGACAACTTCACCATGGATGGATTTTCAAAGAACTCTCTCCCCTGTCTAAACTGGACGGGGTTGGGGTTGGGGTTAGCAGGCTGCAAAATGTGGTGGAAATGCACCCTGTGCAAATTAGTAGATATTTTTATGCAAAACACTGAGTGCATTTGAAGACATTCTCGAGCATTTTTTAAAAAGTAAATCAATATTTTTGCAAGAATTTATATTTGATGCCTGAGGGACCTCAACAGACATAAAAATTACCCTGGAGGCTATTTGTGACCCCTGTTCTAAACCGTAGAAGCTAAAATGTGCCTACAAGGGAACAAAAGAAGAAGTATAAGGGAGGTGTAATGAGAATTAGAACAGAAATTCACTGGGACAACTTGAGTTCAAGTCTTCATTCAATCACAAAAATCAATTTTCCAGCCACACGCTCTCACAAAAATCCTACCCTATAGTCCTGGAAAGCAATTTACACCCAGAAATATAGTCCTACGGGCATATGATTTTTTTCCTTCCTGCTCATTAGGTAGTTGTGCATCCCATTCATTGCAATATAAGAAAGGTAAACACATGCTTTGATAATGGTTGGATGTAACAGCATCAGCTAAAGCTTAAAGTTAAGTCCTACATAGTTAACCTCTCTGAACTGAATGGAACTTATTACGCCACAGACATGTGTAAAACTGCACTGTTCTATAACCATCCTAAAACAATTTTAACTGTTCGAGGTATCTAGTACAATATAACTACATCAACAAGTCATATTCATGCTTGAAAGAAAAAAAACCAATATTGTGCAAGACACGAATGTACAGGTTGCGCCAAATGGGGTTGTAAAATAATTCATAAGACAAACCTATACATCTACTCAGAGGAAGTATCAGATTAGGTTATCTTCAAATTGTACAAGGAATAGCTTTATCAAAGAATATCATCATCCTTGTTCTCACTTCCATCAGCTTGGTAACTAACATTCTCAATTTGTCAGAATGTTTTGAGTGATGTACCATTTTTTAATATTATCATGATTGAGACCACAGTAATGCTTTTATCAAAAACAGTTTTGTATTCCTGATGTGCCTTTAGGCTGCTCAACTAGATTTCCTCCCATAATTTCCATCTCAGAAGGTCACTTAATGAATGATCTCAGCAAAATCAAGTTCTAAGCCTCCTATCATAATATCTGTACTTGCAAGTTTCTCCTCATCAGTACATCAGTACATCAGTACGACACTAACTAAATAACAATTATTGCAATGCTCCCACGCTAAAAGAGCAATCAGACACAAACGGTTGCAAAATACCTGAAAGCTATGAGAGTCTAGGTCAGTTGGGGAAGATATTTATCTGCTCCGGTGTGAAGGAAGACCACATTTTTCAGGAAGGGAAAAATGCAAAGAAAGACGGCCAGAAGCATCCAGCTATTAGAACTACTTTTCAAGAGTTAAGTCCCTCAAAACACCTCTGAAGTTGAAGCAGAGGCAGTGAAAAAAAACCCTTCAGCATTATATTCTAGTTGAGCAATGGAGCATGAGTAACTAATGGAGGCTTTTCGTGGTCTGGTGAGTTTAAGCTATGAGCTGAAAGTTTAACTATTAATGCACTTAGGGTGTGTACAAAAATACATCAAAAGAGCATTCCCGCAGGGGGGGTTTCATCATGGGATAGGACTACCTTACTCACACCTTTTCTACATTTTTCAGCATTTCAGCATTTTTCAGTTTTCACTCTTGCCTCTCTTCCATGCTTGAGCTAGTTTAAGCTTTCAGTTTTAAAAACATTTACCCAAAGTTTTGTTATGTTTTTGTCGAGATTATTCCAGCATCTCCTTATTTGAAACTGAAATGCTCTGTTTAAGGAAAGGTGAAACAAGCCGGGGATTGAACTGCGGCATCCAAGTTGCCAAGCAGTCAGGAGAAGACATAATCAACATAATACCAACTAGTTTCCCCTGAAATCTGTCATGTAGTGATAAAAGGCATTTGACCAAATACACATCCAGACCATTGCCTTTGTACGTGCTCATGCAGCAACCGTCCTTGAGCTGATTGTGGAGCCAAGACTCATAAAAACAAGCTGACCATTTGCGACGGAAGGGGAGGAGGAGAGACAGGCAGATAAAGACTGGTGCAGGTCAGCACAGCTGCCAAAGAACAAAGCAGATCAAGTGACCACCGCAGCCTCCAGAGGAGGTGGTTGGCTGGCTGGCGTATACCCTGGGGATTGGGAGGTAGGAGGCGGCTGGCTCCGGCTTACTCGTTGTAAGCCTGGATGTGGCGATTAAAGCATGTGATGAAGTGGCAGCCAGACAAAGCGTGGAAACCTACTGCTGACAGGAAATTCAGATTCTTCTCAGCACAGAAGGCATTTGAATAGCAATCACGGGGGAAATGCTGGAGGGAATCCACGCTAGAGGCTAAGAAGGCAGAGCAAAAAATGCAGGCAATTCTTGTGCCGAGCAGAGCTGTCAAGGAGAGGACAGCCATAGGTCCTCTTGAAACCAAGCCATGGTAACATGCAAAGAAATTGTAATTTTCAGACACCAGAGTCTGAACTATCACAGGATTATATTCAGTGAGGGAGAAAGGAAAGGAGGACGGAAGGAAGGAAGGGCTTCATAAAGCCAACCTGATTGATGTGCTACAAAGTTAAGCAAGTCGGCTCTTTTGCAGGAACTTGTTTTACACAAATGTGGAGCTGCAGCCTTAAAGAGTTTGGTTCCCTTCTTTTTTCTTCCTCCAGCAGAAGTGATAGATGGGTGAGGGAAAGCAAAGTTGAATTGTGCTGTAGAGGATAACAACAAAGATTTTTGAAAATAATGTCAGGGATCCAAAAGAGATCATGCAAGCAGATGCTTAAGGTTTGATATTTTCTCTAAACAGACCCCTAACGTGAGCACAACTCATTTTCTAGACGTTCGCCCAATTTAAAAAGTGGTAGGGAGTGTTTACTCTGGAGGATTTTTTCTAACAAAATATATAGAAAAAAATATGGTCATATTTATACAAAATGATCACTTATTTTTTTCCAAAATAGTTCTACTTTGAAATAATTCTTTAACAATGTATGGCATTTTAATCCATGAAAGCTGAAATGAACATGGCATCAAAGGGCTAGTACAGGGGATTCTCGACCTCCTGTGAAGCTCTGGAGAGAAGTGTTAGCAAGAAGAATTCCAGGAAGGAGATGGGTTAATATGGTAATGCCTTCCCTGCAATCACTTGGGTGAGGAATTGAATCTCAGAAAAGACTGGTGAAATAAATCACAGAGCTGGCAAACAAAAAGTAGTAAACCAATCCAACAATCATGGTCACCAGATCATGTATCCCTTCCAGTGGTTATTAAGTTTCTGCAGGAAAAGGTGAAAAGAGTGTCCTGTTTTGGTTGCTGTATAGTCAAGGGACCATAAGCACCTCAATAGAACAAAGCCCAACAATACTAGATCTACTTCCCAATGCCTACTTTGTAGCTGTGAAAGGTCTGGAGATCACATTACATCTGCTGGCATTAAGCTGTGAAGCTTTTAGTTTGGGAATACGGCTTGGGTTCTTGTTGCATTTGCCAGAAACAGGTGGCACATTTGCCATGGCAAACATCAATATGAGAACTGATTACCAGAAATACAAGTATTAAACTGTATACATAGGAAAAGGTAAAAGACTTGTCATCCCTAGTCAGTCCTGGTAAGCTGGGCCACTAACATACGAGTAGTATGAGACCTGGAAGTCAAGGACAAAAAGGCACCAGAGAATTCAGAGAACCCTTCACCTGCCATGCTCCAGAAGATTCTGGTGTGCATTCCCTGTCTGGCTGCCCAAAACAAAGGGTGAAACATGGTTCACACTCTATGATGACCTTTGGCAAATAAATATTACTCAACTGAACTGAGTCAAAGCTCTCATGTGGCTTTTTCCGACTACTACTCAATGCAAACTGAAAATAATGCTGCAATACCAACAGATCTCATAGGCCTCCAAGTCTAAAACTGTGTAAAGAATTCCAAATTCTCTCCATGTGTGCTGATAAGAAGACTACATCGATGCTACTTTGCTTTTAACATTGTGATTGCTGCTAATTCTAAAGGGACATGTGCTCTCCTTTTTTCAGGTTTTGTAGGTTTCTGGTTTGATGGTACACATTTTGCAACCCTTTTGCACTTTAAAACCAAGTAAAGGCCTGGAAACAAAGCAACCATTGTCTAGAACTGACCTGCGAAACCGCTCTCAAATCTTTTATACTGCTGCAGCATGAATATATACTGTGTGCCTTCAAGTTGGCTATCACCTTTTATATGTCAGTATTTCACCAGATTTCAGATTCAGACAGAGCATCAATTAACACGAATTTCAAAATCCAAACTGGTCCACATAGGGAGAATGACACTTTTGCTTTCTGATGATTCAATATACACAAACTTTGTTTCATGTATAAAATTATTTTAATATAGTGTATCAATAGTGTACACTCAGGCTTAGACTTGCGTCCTATCTACAAGACAGGTATATATATGCACATCCAGGTGTTCCAAAATCGGGGGGGGGGGGGGGGGGGGGATTCAAAAATCCAAATTACTTCTGGTCCCAAGCATTTCAGATAAGATATTCAACCTGTATCCATTCTAATGCACTGTCTTATTCAATTATCAGTTCTATCTATAGAAATCACAGAGCTATCAGTCACTATCCCCTATCCTCCTGACAATACATAATATGTTGGATTTATAATGCAAACCATTTTTTGTAAAAAAAGAAAAGAAAAAACTCAATGCATTTTATAACAATACAATGTGGTCTATCTATCTGTGTGGCAAAGACATGCAATTACAGTCATACACTGTCACCCAACTACAGAAATTCAAACCAACATACAGTTACACTTTGGCAGGTAAATCTGCAAATTGGCAATGTGACAAGTTCCAGATTTGCCATCCTGCAAAGGCCACAAACCAGTTGCTGTTGTTACTGCTGTATGCCTTCATGTTGTTTCCAACTTATAGTGGCCGTAAGGAGAACTTATCACAAAGTTTTCTGGCTGTGTGACTCACCCAAGGTCACCCAATGGGCTACCATGCATGAGTGGGGAATCAAACCCTGGTCTTTGGAGTCATGCTGGCTCTCCCACAATGCTGGCTCTCCCACAAACCAATAAGGAAATCTTATTAATATTCCTCAAAATGCTACAATGCCACTTGCAGTTCCACAGCAATCTGCTTCAATCTCCTGAGGGTTTTTTTAAAGTATGACAAAAGGAAGAAAAATCGTAAGGCAAAGACGAACAGGTTTTAGTTGAAATCAGCTTTTATGGACACTAGCCCGGTTCGTCCGATGAATCAGGTAACTGTCATCCATGAAAACATACACAAACAAAACTTGTTAGCTTTTTAGGTGTTAGAAAACATTTTGCTGTTTCTGGTGCAACAGCCTAACAGAGCAACTACCCCCACAATGTGAACCTACGAAATAATGAATGTTTAGCATACCTCAAACCAGCATGTTTTCTAAATATTTGAACAGTAAACAAATGAAGTATGCAGAGTAATCAGCCCACAATGTATTTTTCTCCCCAGTCCATCTGCATGCTATCAATTGCTACTATAGCTCATTGGAACACAGGCTAAATTACTACTGGATTTTGAAACTTTTGGATGGAAACAAGGATTGGTGACAAAACTTCAGTGGAGACACCTTTTTCCCATGATAACTCTTAAAGGAGTGATTTTTCCCTTCCTAGGAGTAGATTTGCTCTCACTTTTATTTTATGTGCAAGGGAGTAGTAGAGGAGTTTGGTAGTAATAGGGGGTGATTTTCGTGTTTGTGAAATAACAGTAGTTTCCAGTATTGTGAAAAATGATGGCAATACTGTTTCATTTTACATTCATGTTTTTTACTTGACACATTACACATCACAAACTTGAGATCTGTCTACTCTTACCCTAAAAACTAAGAAGGAATAAGATGATTTCGTCAATGAAAGGAGGGAAAATAAAAATGAAATTGTAGTAAACATAACATAGATTTGAACAAGGAAATAAAAAAGAACCTAAAGGTTCCTAGAGAGACGATATGAATCAAAGCCACAAAAGTGAAATCCACAAATGTGAAGGAACAATGGCATTTCCTCTCTTTTCACCCCACCTTAAACAATACAGAATCCGATTTTTTTTCCATGTCAGGAACAAATTGAGAAACTGCAAGTTGCTTCTAGCGTGAGAGAATTGGCTGACTGCAAGGACATTACCCAGAGGACACCCAGATGTTTGATGTTTTTTACCATCCTTATGGGAAGCTTCTCTCATGTCCCCACATGGAGCTGGAGCTGACAGAAGGAGCTCATTCACGCTCTCCCCGGGTTGGATTCGAACAGGCAATCTTCAGATCAGCAACCCAACCTTCAAGTCAGCCGTTCTGCCGGCACAAGGCTTTAACCCATTGCGCCACCGGGGGCTCCTACAGAGTCTGATACATCTATCCACATTATGATGGAGAGTGTGGTCCTCCAGACATGACGGAACAACAACTCTCATAGCTTTAGACAGAATAAACAGAGATGAAAAATGCAGTAGTTGCTATTTGCTCACTCCATAATCAGATTTCATATATAGGCAGTCCCCAAGTTACAAATATCTGACATACAAATGACTCATAGCTAAGAATGGAGGTGAGGTGGGTGAACAGGAAGTGAGAGAAGTCTACCCCTAGGAAGGGAAATTCACTCCTGAAAGAGTTATCATAGAGTAAAGGTGTCTCCACAGAAGTTTTGTCACCAATCCTTGTTTCCACAACAAGCCACATTTTTCAAAATCCGATTCACACAGGGGCAGAAAGTGAGGTGAGATCTTCTGAACAGGGGCACAGACAGCAAAACAAAACTCCACAAGAGCGTTAACCCTTCCCTATGCTATCCAAAGCTATAGCGCTCTCTCTATATACATACATATACATATATATGTATATGTATATGGCTGGAGTTATACTTAGAAAATGTACCTGTTCCAACTCATATACAAATTCAATTTATGAACAAACCTACAGAAACTATCTTGTTCATAACTTGGGGACTGCCTGTATAGAGACAGTCCCAGAATGAAAATACAGTACATACATCACACTACTGCCTTAATCCATCTTGGGCGGGGGGGGGGGGGGGACACAGAAAAATGCTACTATTGGAAGCCATTCAACACAGCATGCTCTTAAAGACATACTGCTGGGAAACTCACACTCACATCAACATTGTCATTTATGATTGACAAACTATTTACAGATCAGTAACAATCTACTTCAATCTTCAAGCTTTTTAGGACTAAAATCAACTTTATTCAACTGACAAAGTACTTTTTGACAGATAGTATTTGAAACCAGTAAACCTTCTGTGGACTTAGGATATGTAACTACTTTTTAGCAACCAATCCCCCCCCACCAAAACCTAAACTGTAAACTTCGAAATGACAACCTGTAGCCCAAATCTCTCTCTTCTCAAATCTTCACCTGTCTTATATTGAGAATAATCTGAAAACCCCATCAGTAAAGAAAGACATCAACAATTTCTTTACCTTTCTATTATACTACACATTTCTTATACACATATTCACAGCAAGGTCTGGGGGGAAATACTAGCACATGGCGCCACTCTGCCCACCTGCTTCACTGAAGGATTATCCTCTGAATTATATCTGAGGCAGAATCTAGCATTCTATTTTCAGATATTTATTGTATATTTCTGTAATACCTAAAGCCAAAGAGATGATCAGACTGAAATATGTCTGGACCTCAATATTTTTTTCCCCTTCAAAATAAGGCTCTTCGGTTTTTTAACAGATGCAATTGATTTCAAACATCACCTTCTCCACAGTTTGTTAGAAGCAGGCATCCAGACTATATTTCCAAACTTCAGGATCTGGAAAAATGCTGGCTCTTGGAAAAAAGTTTTTTCTTCTCCCAGAGCACACTCAACAAAAATGATTCAGATTCGGAACTGACCCTCCCTGCTTAAAAAAACCCAACCCAGACACACTTTTGATATTTCCTGTCATTGCCTCCTTGCCATACCCACAGCAGCCTTATCCGTTTGCCAAGGCTGCACAAGCAGATTTTTGGAAGCAAATATCTCCTGATGTTTCCTCAGCCACTGAATTTCATAGGTTTGCCTGCCAAGCTGCTGCTGCAGCTGGATCAGTCCTGGGGCTTCAGTCATCATCAGCAAACTGCCGTTTCTTACTGGCCAATTTCTATGTGACCATATGTGAGCTCAACTGCACCTGGATCAACAAAGCTTATCCTCCAGGCTTCCAAGCCAGATTTCGTGACTACCTTATCTCTATAACCCTAGAACAAAGTCCACATTCAGCAACATTGAAATGCTTCTCCTCTCACTCAGTTCTCCACATTTTGCTTTATCTTGGTTTTGTTTCCCATCTCCTTTTACTGCTCTTATGTATCTCTTGTCTGTCTGTCTACGCATACAAATCTGCACACGCATGTATACACACATACATACATCTCTGGATTGCAGATTGATCTCTTCTTGAAAAACACAAAATTATGTAGGATACGCAGACAGACAGCTGTGTACCCCTACACTCACAATAATGACTAGCGTGTGGAGGAGGAAGAGGAAACAGTCAGGGAAGCCCAAGGTCAGAAACACAGCTGGTGCCACAGTGAGAGCTGCATGAGGCTTAGGAAGGAGAGGGATGAACACAGAATTATATTTGAATTGTTAAGATCCAAGTGCAATCAAATACACACATATATACATACATACATAAAGACTTCTGTCTGAGACTATGGGTCATAACTTCTTATCCGAATAGACAATATTGAGTCAGAATGTATATGGTTCTACTGCCTGAACTGGTGCAAATGAGATTACAAAATAACAGCCAACAAAAGTAAAGAACCAGTGAAAAACTATTTTTGTCATCATCATCACCATCCTTTGTTTTCTACCTTTCTCCCAGTAATGGGACTTAGGGTGCCTAATAACATATTTCAAACAATACAAGTAAAAACTGTTCATGAGCAGTAATAATATTATGAATTATAAATATAAGATAAAGCATTAAAAATAACATTTGAATATTAGAAATATTAAAATCATTAAAAGACTCCATACAACTTCAAAAACAGCACTGAAAGTCCATACCTATACTTTATAAAGGCCTAACACCACATATATGTTTCAACCTGTTGGGAAAAGAGACCAAGGATGGGGTCTTCCTGGTCTCTCTAGCAAAGTCTGGGAGCAGCCACTGAAGCTGGATCTACACTGCCATATAATTCAGTGTTAGAATGCAGATTACCTGTACTGAACTGGATTATATGGCAGTGTAGATTCATATAAACCAGTTCAATGCAGTAAATCTGAATTCTGAAACTAGATAATATAGTAGATCCAGCCTGAGAAGGCCCTCCCTCTTGTTACAACTTAACAAGCTGAAGACGATGGTTAGAGAAAGAGAAGGGCCTCTCCAGTCAATGTTAGAGCTCCAATGGATTGACAAATGGAGGTATGGTGTATCAATCTGGGTACAAGCTATAAGGGGCTTTATAGATCACAGCCAGCATGGTGACATTATCATAGCATTTTCAGAGGATGTTTACTATTGCTTTCTTTTTAGGATGAGAGAATGTGACTTGCCCAGAGTCACCCAGTGGGTTTCCATGGCTGAGTGAAAGTTTGAACCCTGTCTGCTTCTGCTGAATTTTAAATTCCTGATAAATTCAAATTCCTAGTCTTGCACACAATATTTTCTATCACACAAGATACATTTTACAGATGCCACCCCAAAAGCCTTGGCTTTAAAAATGCTACATAAATCAAAAGGGGTCCATTCTCCTTTATTACAGCCTGTATTCCTTTGAAGCATGTACTACAACAACAAGGATTTTCACATGCTCTAGTGCTGGATAGACAAGCTAGGTCTTTCTGCTGAGATGTAAATAGCTTTTAATTAGAAAATGGCATTCACTAGATAGGATGATACACAATGTAGCTCAATTTCACACACTCCCACCCACCCATCCTCTGGTACAACCATGAAGTAGCATACAGAAGCTTTCACTTCTGTTTTTATTAATCACTATTTGTAGTTCCATCTAAATCCTACAAAAATTCTTAATTTTAACTACAGTTTAGCAGGCTTTTTGTATTATCCACATTTTCAGCCAGCCACATATTAGGATTCCAAACTCTAGTTACCTAAATTCCTCAAAAACTAAAGGAGAACAAGGGCAAAAGTCCAGCATTTGGCGTCCTTCCTTCCCATCACAATAAACGGTATCTTGACAACCAGAGTAGCTTCTTGACTCCAAACAACAGCAAATAATGTGTGTGTCTCTTTAAGAAGACATAACAAAAAACCCACATCGTGAAATGGTTTGATGCGCAGTAAATGTCATTAAACCAGGGTTCAAATCCCACTGGGTGACCCTGGACAAATCACACTTCTGATGCATCTACACTATAGAATTAATGCAGTTTGACACTGCTTTAAATGCCATGGCTCAGTGCTATGGAACTGTGGGGGTTGTATTTTTACAACCTCTTTAGCCTTCTCTGCCTCACCAAATTACAACTCCCATAATTCCATAACACAGAGCATGACAACTGCATTAATTCTGAAATATAGATGCACACTTTGTCAGCCTCTGATGAAGACAATGGCTCATCATTTTTAAACCCCTGTGCCGGCTGGACTGCTGACCTCAAGGCTGCCGGTTCGAATCCACAAGATGGGGTGAGCTCCCATCTGTCAGTTATAGCTTGCGGGGTCATAAGAGAAGCCTCCCAGCAGGATGTTAACACATCCCCTGGGCAACGTCTCTGTAGACAGCCAATTCTCCCACACCAGAAGCAACTTGCAGTATGTTCTCAAGTCACTCCTGACATGATATAAAAAATCATTTTAAAAAAATAAACTTAGAATACAGTTGTCATAAATCATGGTCCCCCTCCACGCAGCTGTATAAAATCCACATTGAACTGGATTATATGGCAGTGTGGACTCAGATAATCCAGTTCAAAGCAGATAATCTGCCTTGCTATTCTGAGTTATATGGCTGTGTAGAAGGGCCCATAGTTGACATGGAGGCAAATCACAACAACCATCTGTATATAAAACATTCTAAACAACAGACCTACTCATTTCCAGCATTGCATACAACATGAAATGTGCCTTTTATTTCAATGCAAACAAAATGTACTATTTGACCAATCCGCATTCAAAGATTTGAATTCTGCCATGTGCGCTTTCCATTTACAGCATATCAACAACACTCCCAGGCAAGTTCATTCGTTCAAAGAGCTGTTTTCATTCACAAAACTCCTAGCTACATTTAAATCATTCTTCCCATTTGCTACATTGATTTCATTCATCCAGTACTTTGAACTGTCATTTTCTCATAATGTGCTGTGCCAGATTAAATGTACAGAAGTAGCACACTGCCTAGAAAACTGAAAGCAGAGTTCAGTGCTAGTCTTTCCTGACAAAAATGATTTAAGGCAGTTTTTCCCCCCTGCAAATTTACTTGCAGTATTATAGGTTGTTGATTTAAGCCTATCCATCTTCTGAATGGCTGAGAGGATTATCTTCGACGGAATGTGTAACAAAACAGACCCATCCTTCAGCCAAGACATAGGGCCCTGGCGATCTCAAGTTATGTGTCTAGTGTGAAGAAAACCTTTCCATAAACCTGCACTTTGCCTGAAAGAAATAAGCAAAAAGAGAATGCTTTTCTGCAATGTCCAAAGCTGCACAAAAGCACACACACTTCAAGACTTTTAAGGTCAATGAGCACATCAGAAGACGCTACTTGCCTCTAGGCTTGCCTTGAGGTCTTTATTTATTCCTAGAGCAATTTGATGTCCCATGAGATCAGATTTTGTTCATGTTTCTCCAGTGTCACAGAAGCACCGTTTAAAAAAAGTATTCTAGTTTAACAAATCCCCCTGCCTGCAAATCACCGGTGGCAGAACAGAAAGATGCTCAACCATGTTTTTACTTTTCAATTTTAACATTATATCACCTAAGATAATATCAACACTCCTTGACCACATACAAACAATCAAATCTCATTACATCAGAACCGGAGAAAGCAATAGTTTCCAATCAAATCAACACAAGAAGTGGTCACAGTTTACAGTTGGCTTAGTATCCTGACTTCCTTGGAAGCCATTAACCCGAGTTTTCTGGTTTGGACATAAAAGGAGGCTAATTAACTTTCAGCTTCCTGGATTATTTTCCTGTCTTCACAAAAGGAAGAGTCAAGTGCCTACATGCAGGTGCAGGAGGCTGGCTCATTCCCCAATTTAGTAAACTGAGATTTGATCATCCGATTACAGTCTTGGAAAAACATAAAGCAAGGTTGGGGGGGGGGCTGTTTCCTGTGATTCTGATTAAGGTTATCCTACACTCAAATGCAAGCAGGCAAAACCTCTTAACAATTTCCTTCCATTTTTACTTAGCTTTTTCACAGCCCAAATTCAACATCCAAGCATCTAACAGTTGGAGGTCTCTCCGGGCAGAAGACAAAAGAACAGCAAGATCTGCGTTTTCAGCTCTTAATTTTCTTGACTTGGGCAGCTTGAAGTCAGGCCTCATATGGTTATGTTCTGCTCCCAAACAATTTATAAGCTTGGGATGCAAAAGAGATTCAAAGCAAATCAGTGATGAAACTGACAACTGCTGTCCTCACATATTCTCACTTAAATGGGAATTGAATTATTTTATAACGGAAAGATTGCCCATGCATGCACACACAGACGCAAGGTACCTTGGTATTGGTATATTTGAAGGAAAAGGCCATAGTAAAGGTAAAGGTTTTCTCCTAGCATTGTCCAGTCATCTCTGACTCTGTGGGTTGGTGCTCATCTCCATTCCTAAGCCGAAGAGAGCCGGTGTTGTCTGTAGACACCTCCAAGGTCATGTGGCCGGCATGACTTAATGGAGTGCCATTACCTTCCTGCCAGAGCAGTACCTATCAATCTACTCACATTTGCATGTTTTCGAAGTGCTAGGTTGGCAGAAGCTGGAGCGAATAGCGGGAGCTCACTCCGCTCCCCGGTTTTGAATCTGGCAACCTTTTGATCAGCAAATTCAGCAGCTCAGCAGTTTAACCCACTGCGCCATCTGGGGCTACTTGAAAAGGAAAAAGCCATAAGTACTGCATATCAGCATCTTTCATTACTGATGGTGTGAATATGAATTCTGTACTTCTGAACTGGAATAATAAAACAGTGGATCTTGCCAGCACCATCTAACTCCAGTGAAATAGATTCATGTGCTACTTTTTTAGGACTTGTCTCCAATCTGAAGTTTCCTCAAAGAAGCAAAGTCCCCCTTTCCTCTGTAGAAAGACCAGACGTGTGTCATATTCATACGGTCCATGTGACCACAATAAAAAGGCATAACCATCTACACCAGAGCCATGCAGTATTCAGTCAGGAAATGTATTTCCATTTCCAACAGCTTCTAATTCTCCAACAGCCTGAAATTTAGGTCCCATTGAGTGCACCTGCAGCATCATCTATTTTTGTTTCTTCAAGGCCACAGTAAGGTCCACCACTTGGGACAGCTTCTTCGAGTTTGTTCAAATGGGAATCCATATATCTACAAAGTGCTGGAAATCCAATCCCCTTTAACGGTCTTCTGTCTTGCTTGCCCCTAACTCACTGGCTCACATTCACATTATATTTCACAGTTGGCTTCCTGTTCAGTTACACTTTTATTCCAGTAGTATTAGATCTTGCCTTAGTGAGGCCATTCTGCTATGTATAATGAACGTGAGCTATTTTTTAGTCTTGTTCTGTTGCCTTACTGTTCAAAGTGTTGCAATGGTCTATATACATAAATATCCCACTTCCTTGCTCCTTGCAAATAAACCCATCTCCTGTCTGTGTGTGCGTTTGTACAAGTGTTATTTTCTAAACTGCCTCTAGTATTTGCCTTTTGTAATTGTTTGGGGGACTTTTCCATCCCATGGCTCTAAATTGGGGACTTCTAGAATCTCAGTGGTATAGAAATGGGTTCCCTCTACTCAGGCTGAATGAACAGTAAACAAAATACAGCCACCCTATCTGGCAGGGTTATTGTTAAATCCAATTTGGATCACCCTTGCTCTGTAGTATTTAATGGCTCCATGACATTCAGCGAGTACACACTGGGCTACTTCTGTATCAAGTTCAGAAACTCCAATTCATTCAAAACGTGGCAGTTAAATTTGTTACAGCAACATCTAGGAGTGAGCATATCACACCCATATTAGTCACTCCACTAGCTGCCAATGAATTTCTAGGCAAAGTACAAAGTGTTGGTTATAAGCTTTAAAGCCCTACATGGTTTGGGTCCAGGTTACCTACAGGATTGTCTTCTCCCATATAATGTTTCACTGGCACATGCTTACTCTAACCAGTCAAAATTTGTCATCCAGAAGATCTTTTCATGGGTCACCCCAAAACTGTGGAATAACCTGTCAGAAGAGCTCCAACAGCTAAATGAGCTGTCAGAATTTAAGACACAACTGAAGACCCATCTCTCCCAGCAGGCCTACCCAGTCAACATTGATCCATAAGTTTTGGATTTGCATTCTACTGCTGCTGTATTCTGGTATTTCTACCATGTATTTAAGTGTATGTATTTTATAATAGTGTGTTTTGATATATATATACAGTAGAGTCTCACTTATCCAACATAAACGGGCTGGCAGAATGTTGGATAAGCGAATATGTTGGATAATAAGGAGGCATTAAGGCAAAGCCTATTAAACATCAAAATAGGTTATGATTTTACAAATGAAGCACCAAAACATCATGTTAGACAACAAATTTGGCAGATAAAGTAGTTCAATACGCAGTAATGTTATGTTGTAATTACTGTATTTACTAATTTAGCACCGAAATATCACGATATATTGAAAACATTGATTCCAAAAATGCGTTGGATAATCCAGAATGTTGGATAAGCGAGTGTTGGATAAGTGAGACTCTACTGTATATATATATACTGTATATTGTTTTATGCATTTTATGTTGATGTGTTTTGACGGTTATTTCTGTTTCAAACCATTAGGAGAGACAGCGATAATAAAAAAAATCTTCTAAGGTAAGGTAAAGGTTTTCCCCTGACATTAAGTCTAGTTGTGTCCGACCCTGGGGGTTGGTGCTTATCTCCATTTCTAAGCCAAAGAGCCGGCGTTGTCCGTAGATGCCTCCAAGGTCATGTGGCTGGCATGACTGCATGGAACACTGTTACCTTCCCACCAGAGCAGTATCTATTGATTTACTCACGTGTGCATGTTTTCAAACTGCTAGGTTGGCAGAAGCTGGGGCTAACAGCAGGAGCTCACCCTGCTTCCCAGATTTGAATCATCAACCTTTCAGTCAGCAAGCTCAGCATCTCAGTGGTTTAACCTGCTGCATTACTGAGGACTCCATTTCTACTGCTCTACTACTATTATTATTATTATTATTATTATTATTATTATTATTATTACTTGCTTGGCATTCCCCATTGCTCATTTGGCTGTCTCAAGCCTTAAGAATATAAAAACATGGGTCCCTCTGAAATCTTTTGGTTGGGGTATTAGCTTTTACTTCCATAGAATCATAGAATTGTAGAGTTGGAAAAAACTACTCTGCCCACAAGTTTTACAATAACAGGAGCTTCAGAACAGCTAAATTCAAGAGATCAATATAGAACATACTACTGAATATTTCCAAATATCTTCCTTCTGTTGGATAATTTTGAGCTTGCAAGAGCAGACATCCCCAGGCCAGGCTGACAAACGATACTATGCTACTATTCTTTGTTTAAAGATGAAGTCATTGAGTTGTGGAAACATCACCTTGATAAAGATTGAGGAGTCTGGAGAGCTCATCTCATGCCAACAAATTTGTTAAAGGCCAAGCTGTAGGTCATTTCAAACTTTCTCCCAAGACTACAGGGTAACTTACATCAATCTCCCCCACAGAATCCATTTCTTAGCAAGTCATTTAGGTAGACACCCTGTGATGAGAGAAGAATACAGATCCTCCATTGTCGTAGACAGAAGGTTTCTGACCAAGGCAGTTTTTACTCTCAAGTTGTCCCCACATCTGTTGGCTTCCAATAGCTGAGTGCTTTAACATTGTTTTTTCCCCACAGCTGGATGAGATTCCCATATTTGCAAAAGATTTCAGGAATGGTCAGCAGACTTTTGAATACATTGTTTCTTTAAAATATGGTTCTCACCTATGACCCTAAGTGACAGCCATATATTGAACAAACAATGACCTGGACAAATTAAAAATGCATTGAGAAGCAAAGTAAAAAACAGAATAATTGGTTGGAAAAGCTAGATAAGGGCTGAAGATATCTGTCTATCATATAAATTGGAAATCACCAGCTTAAAGAACAGATCCAGTCCATGATTCTGTAAGCTTTGAGCCATGGTCCTACACTCCTAATTACTCCACACCCCAAGTTATGATTTTATTTTTTTTAAAACATACAAGTATTTTCTTCTTTTTTGGGTCTGAGGCCCCTTCCACACAGCTGAATAAAATCCCATATTATCTGTTTTGCACTGGAATAGCAGTGTGGACTCAGATAATCCAGTTCAAAGCAGATATTGTGAGATTTTCGGCCATAAAATTCTGGGTCATATGGCTGTGTGGAAGCGCCCTGAGTCTCAAGATTTCAACTGGGGCTGAATAGTGTGATGGGATTTGAGGAGCTGCCAACAAACACTAAATGAAGAAGCTAGAAAATATAGAAAATTTCAGCAAATCAGTCCATTTGTTAACTCTGACTGGCAGCAGCTTTCCAAAATTCAAACAGATATTTTTCCTAGACATCCCAGCAGAGTTTTAGTATTTCTTAGTGTTTTCCTGCACAAGTACTACCCAGGCTAGACCCGGCTTAGTTTCTGAAACTGGATAACATTTTGTGTGCTTGTGTATTCAAGTTTTTACTACTGGCACACCTCAATTCCTGGCATGTTAGACCGACCACAACCCTCCAAATCTTACTGGATAAATTCCCCAGCATCCCTCTACACTGGGTATGATAGCTAGAACTGATGATAGTTGTACTCGGACAACATCTGAAGGGCAAAAGAGCCCACCCCGTCCAAAAAAAACCCCAAAATGAATGGTCCTGCAGATAAAGAGACAGTGATATATAGCTAAAGACAGGCTTGATTCATGGTACCTGGAATCACTGGAGGAAGAAAAAAAATTAGGCCCACTACAGTACTCTCCCCAAGTACCTCCCCTATTCTCCTCTAGAGAAAATGGATCTCTTTATTCCTGCAGAACACAAATGCAGAGGCTTGTGGTGAGGCTAAAACCTTCCACTTGGGATACCAGAACACTGAACAGCCCCCTTGCACACGAGCTATGGCAAGGCATATTGTACCTTCTCAACTTCACCCTCATCCTGCCCAGGCCTCCTAAGGAAAAAAGCACTGTGGTATGATTAATACTGGCAATGCCCCAACCACTGTCAAAGCCTACTGATGGTTTACGCCTTCCAAAGAGCGCTTGGTCTTTCTGGCTCAAAGGCACTGACCAAGCAACGGGGAGGAAAGGAGTGATGCAACAGTGCGCGAATGCCAGGCTCCCTCATCCGGTACTTTCTCTCTCTCTCTCTCTCTCTCTCTCTGCGTCTCTGCAATTGCTCTCCAGTCACAACAGGCTGGAGGACACCAGCAGAGATGAAATCACCAGCCCATGGAGCGGGAGGCAAGGACAAGGCGTTCTGACCACAGCAAACCTGACGGAAGGCCCTGCCTCCACTCTGTTTCCAGGGGAGCAGATTTAAGGAGTTGTCACCCAAAAAGGACACTCTGGTCCCAAAGTTACCCAAGGTCCAGATCTTTCAGTGGCTGATGGGGAGCTATGGAGGCTTCCTTGGACCATGCGCCTTTTCTATCCTCCACTGCCAAAGGGGACAGACCCCCTATCCTTAGAAAAGTTTGGGAAGATTGAATTGATGTAGGGCCCGTGGTTCAAATCTGGCCTGGCATGTCATTGTATTTTATGTAGCACTATGTGCTGCTCTGTAAGCCGCCCAAGTCCCTTTTGGGAGATGGCAGGGGAATATAAGTAAAGTTATTATTATTTATTATTGTATGTGACCTTCTATATGCTGGACTGTCACCCCTGTATTCTTCATCATTAGACAATATGATTAGATCTGATGGGAGTTGTAATACAGTAATATCTAGATTTCAGTGTGTTCTGTTTAATCAGGAGAATGGAGTTTGGATTTAGAGAACTGGACGTCTGCAAGGATGTTGCCCAGAGGATGCCCGGATGTTTGACATTTTACTATCTTTGTGGGAGGCTTCTCTCATGTCCCCACATGGGGAGTTGGGGTTTACAGACGGGAGCTAACCCTACTCCCCGGATTCGAATCGCTGACCTTTCGTTCAGCAGTCCTGTCGGCACAAGGGTTTAACCCAGGCATGGGCAAACTAAGGCCTGGGGGCCGGATGCGGCCCCCTAGGTGCTTACCTTAAGCCCTCATTTTCCCTGTCCTCTCAGCATAATGACATGGCGGCCTGCAACATCCTTATATAGAAAGGATGGGAGAGGAACACATGCAGCAGCTGAGAGCCCTCTGGAGCGTTCTCAGTCATCGCATGTCTCACCCTCCTCCTGGCATAAGGATGCTGAGAGGACAGCCCAAGGAAGGCATGCAGCAGCTGAGAACTCTACGGAGTACTCTCAGCCATCATCTGTCTTGCCATCCTCCCAGTGTAATGCTGAGAGGACAGCCCAAAGATCGAGGAAGGAGGATCAGGGAGGAGGACCAGGGCAATTGCCGCATGTCTCGTTTTCCTCCTGGTATAAGAACAGGGCGAGTAGCCCCATCCTTATGCCAAGAGGACAACCTGAGGATGACCCGGCCCCAGGCCCGGCCCAGCCCCTTCCCGGCCCCACCATCTCACAGGTCCTCTCTCTCCTGGGCCTGTCCCATGCAACAAGTGCCTGGCTGCCCTCGCTTCTGGCCCAGCCCTCTCGATCGGGCCCATAATGTGACCCTAAAGCAAAAACGTTTGCCCATGCCTGGTTTAATCCACTGCGGCAATAACATTTGGGGAGCTGAACTGGGTAAAAACTAAAGAGCACTGACAGCTATGTAAATATATAGTTGGCCTTCTGTATTCACAGTTTATTCATCCATGGATTCAACTGGCCCTTTGAAGGCAACCTTAAGGCTGATACGTCCCTCAATTACATAGAGGGAGGGAAGTACCTTTGATTTTCTCCCATCAGAAGCAAATTGACGCTTCTGGTGTGAGCCGTCAGAATCGGCCCGTCTACAAAGACGTTTCCCCAGGGGACACCCAGATGTGTTACCATCCTGCTGGGAGGCTTCTCTCATGTTCCTCCTCTGACGGTGGAAAGGCAGGAATGAGGGGGGAGGATTGTGACCCAAAGCCTTCCTCTTCCTCCTCTTCCTCCTCTTCCTTGCTTCACCCCAAAGCAGTGGTTCTCAACCTTCCCAATGCCCCGACCCCTTAATACAGTTCCTCATGTTGCAGTGACCCCAAACCATAAAATTATTTTCGTTGCTACTTCAAAACTATAATTTTGCTACTGTTATGAACTGGAAGGTAAACATCTGATAGGCAGAATATATTTTCATTCACTGGATCAAATTTGGCACAAATACTGGCTACGCCCAAATTTGAATACTGGTGGCGTTGGGGAGATGAAATTTATTTTGTCATTTGGGAGTTGTAGTTGCTGGGATTTACCTACAATCAAAGAGGATTCTGAATTCCACTAACATGGAACTGAACTAAACTCGGCACACAGAACTCCCACGACCAAGAGAAAATACTGAAAGGGTTTGGTGGGCATTGACCTTGAGTTTTGGAGTTGTAGTTCACCTAGATCCAGAGAGCACTGTGGACTCCAAACAATGATGGATCTGCACTGAACTTGGCAAGAATACTTAATATGCCCAAATGTGAACACTGATGGGGTTTGGGGAAAATAGACCTTGACATTTGGGAGCTGGAGTTGCTGGGATTTATAGTTCACCTACAATCAAAGAGCATTCTGAATTCCACCAATGATGGAACTGAACCAAACTTGGCACACAGAACTCCCATGACCAACATGGAAGGATTTGGTGCGCATTGACCTTGAGTTTTGGAGTTGTAGTTCACATACATTCAGAGAGTACTGTGGTGGACTCAAACAATGATGTATCTGGACCAAACTTGGCACAAATACTCAATATGCCCAAATGTGAATACTGGTGGAGTTTGGGGAAAATAGACCCTGGCATTTGGGAGATGTGGTTGCTGGGATGTATAGTTCACCTGGCATTTGGGAGAGGTGGTTGCTGGGATGTATAGTTCACCTGGCATTCGGGGAGATGTGGTTGCTGAGATGTATAGTTCACCTGGCATTTGGGAGATGGGGTTGCTGAAATGTATAGTTCACCTGGCATTTGGGAGAGGTGGTTGCTGGGATGCATAGTTCACCTGGCATTTGGGAGATGTGGTTGCTGGGATGTATAGTTCACCTGGCATTTGGGAGAGGTGGTTGCTGGGATGTATAGTTCACCTAGCATTTGGGAGACGTGGTTGCTGGGATGTATAGTTCACCTGGAATTGGGAGACGTGGTTGCTGGGATACATAGTTCACCTGGCATTTGGGAAGATGTGGTTGCTGAGATGTATAGTTCACATGGCATTTGGGAGATGGGGTTGCTGGGATGTATAGTTCACCTGGCATTGGGGGAGACGTGGTTGCTGGGATGTATAGTTCACCTGGCATTTGGGAGACGTGGTTGCTGGGATGTATAGTTCACCTGGCATTTGGGAGACGTGGTTGCTGGGATGTATAGTTCACCTGGCATTGGGGGAGACGTGGTTGCTGGGATGTATAGTTCACCTGGCATTGGGGGAGACGTGGTTGCTGGGATGTATAGTTCACCTGGCATTGGGGGAGACGTGGTTGCTGGGATGTATAGTTCACATGGCATTTGGGAGATGGGGTTGCTGGGATGTATAGTTCACCTGGCATTGGGGGAGACGTGGTTGCTGTGATGTATAGTTCACCTGGCATTTGGGAGACGTGGTTGCTGGGATGTATAGTTCACCTGGCATTTGGGAGATGTGGTTCACCTACAATCTAAAAGCATTCTGAACTCCGCCAAAGATGGAACTAAAGCAAACTTGGCACACAGAACCCCCATGACCAACAGAAAATACTGGTCTTCTGCGACCCTTCTGACACCCCCAACACGACCTCCAGGTTGAGATACTGCAGATACCACACAAGCCCCATCCAGCTTGCCAAAGTTAAGAAGCGGAGGGGGGGGGTGCTTGCGCCCCCACATGGCTGGAAGCAGGCGACCCAAAACACAATATTTGCACACACAAAAAGCCTGAAAAAGTCTCTGTTCAGGATGAGAAGTTTTTCTGAAGGAGTCTGTACTTGGAAGCAGAAGGTGAAAAGAGGAAAAAGAAGAAGCGCTTGGGATATGGGGTGTTGGTTGGAAGATGTCTCCCACCAAGTCCCCACACACGCTCCTTCTCCTCGCATATTTGTGGCTAAGGTCACCCGCAGGAGAGGCACACACCCCCCCCCCCCGCCTGTTTCGACCCAAGGGGCGCCGCAGGAGACAGCAGCGGCAGGCGGCAATCCCTCCCTCTTTCCTTCCTCCCTTCCCAAAACACAAACACAAGGCGGAGGAGGAAAAGAAGAGGCGGCGAGGCAGCTGGCGTCCCCTGCAGCGAGTGGCTCCTCCGCGCGGGCCGGGCGCCGCTCTAATCCGCCAATGCCGCCAACGAGCAGCGCGGAGGGTCAGCCAGAGCCAGCAGCACTCTCCCTCCCTCCCTCCCTCTCTCGCCCTCTCCCTCCCTCCCTCCCTCCCTCCAACGCCCGGATGGCTGGCTGCAGACACCGCGGCTGTAACCTGGGAAACGAGGCGCGATTAGGCGGCCCGGATTGGGGAGGAGAGGGGGGGCGAGGAAAGGGACGGAAGGGGGCGCCGAGTCGCCAATGCGGTGGACAGCGGGGGGAGGAGGGCGAGGAGGAGGGAACGGCGGAAAGATGGAAGGAAAAAGGGAGGCAGGAATGGTCCGCAATAAATAAATAAATACATCCTGCGCGCTGATGGGGTGGGGGGGGGGGGACACAAAAAGTGGCATTTGTCGTCTCGGGGAGGGGGGAAATATTGGGAAGGAATCCTCCCCTCCTTCCCAATGTGTTGTCGAAGGCTTTCATGGCCGGAATCGCTGGGCTGCTATGAGTTTTCCGGGCTGTCTGGCATTCTCCGGAAGCATTCTCTCCTGACGTTTCGCCCGCATCTATGGCAAGCATCCTCGGAGGTTGTGATGCGGTCTGTTGGAAAACTACTCAAGTGGAGTTTATATATATATATATATATATCTGTGGAATGTTCTGTGAGGGAGAAAGAACTCTTGTCTGGGTTGCTGTGAGTTTTCCGGGCTGTATGGCCATGTTCCAGAACAGAAGCATTCTCTCCTGACGTTCCGCCCACATCTACGGCAGGGATCCTCAGAGGTATATTGGAAACTAGGCAAGTGAGGTTTATATATCTGTGGAAAGTCCAGGAGTGGGAGAAATAACTCTTGTCCGTTGGAAGCAAGTGTGAATGTTGCAATTAATCACCTTGTGTAGCACTGAATGGCCTTGAAGGTTCAAGGCCTGGCTGATTCCTGCCTGGGGGGGGTTTCCTTTGTTGGGAGGAGTTAACTGGCCTTGGTCGTTTCTTGTCTGGAATGGCCACCTTGATTAGTATTGAATAGCCTTGCAGCTTCAAGGTATGGCACCTTCCTGCCTGAGGGGGAATCCTTTGTTGGGAGGTGTTAGCTGGCCCTGATTGTTACATATCTGGAATTCCCGGTTTTTTTGAATGCTGTTCTTTATTTATTGTCCTGACCAGAGAAGTCAGCCATAGCAGAGCACTTGATGACCCAACCTGGAGAACACAGAAAAGCTGGACCACTCTTAAACAACCAACATGTCAGGCTACACAGAGATGCCACTGAAATCAACAAACATGTGGGCGCAGCTTCAACAGAAAGGAGGAAACCATGACAATGAGCAAAATCCGACTACCAGTATTTTTTTTAAAAAACTCTAAAATCAGGACTGTAAATAAAGAACACTCAGAAAACAGAGAAATTCCAGACATGAAACAATCTGGGCCTGCTAATACCTCCTAACAAAGGATTTCCCCCAGGCAGGAAGCAGCCAGACCTTGAAACTGCAAGGCTATTCAATACTATTCAAGGCCTTGAGTCCCCTCTGGGGTGGAGAAAGGCAAGTAAATAAATAATCAAGGTGATCAATTGCAACATTCACACTTGCCTCCAACAGACAAGAGTTCTTTCTCCCACCCTGGACCTTCCAGATATATAAACACCACTTGCCTAGCTTCCAATATGCCTCTGAGGATGCCTGCCATAGATGCGGGCGAAACGTCAGGAGAGAATGCTTCTGGAACGTGGCCATACAGCCCGGAAAACTCACAGCAACCCAAACAAGAGTTCTTTCTCCCACCCTGGACCCTCTACAGATATGGAAACCCCCACTTAACTAGTTTCCAATATACCATCTCAGGATGCCTAGCATAGATGCGGGCGAAAGGTCGGGAGAGAATGCTTCTGGAACACGGCCAGGCAGCCCGGACAACTCACAGAAAGCCAAGGGAGGATGATACGGTTCCAAAGAAAACTTTGCCCCCCTTTTTAAAAACCAAACAGACCCATCCTGGAAACAACGAGGCTCAACCGACGGGCTCCTTCTTCCTCCTTGGTGGCAAAAAAGCGGCCAAGAGAATGCTACTGGAACATGGCAATACAGCCCGGAAAACTCACAGCAACCCAGCCAGGTGGGTTTCAGGGATAGAACGCAGAGGACTGGAAATGAAAGGGGCTCCGTGCCCCGACACCCCTTTCTTTCTTTCTTCCCTCCTCGTCGGGAGACCCTCCGTGGCTGCACGCGGCTCGCTTTTTGTCTGGAGCCACTGAGCTGAGACCGACGCCGCCGCCAGTCCTCTTGCCCGGAAGGCAAAAGCGAGCCCAGGCAAAGCAAGGAGGCGGAGAGGGACCGACCCCTCGCTTCCCCCTTCCTCCGACGCAAACTTTCTTTTTTTCCGCCAGACTTTCCTCCTCCTCCTCCTCTTCCTCCCTACTCGCACCCTTTCCCGGTGTTTATACTTACCGATCCGGAGTGAGAAGGAGAGAGAGGAAGGAAGGCGGTTTCGCAGCCTCCGCGGCTCCGGGCAGCCTCGCCTGCTGCGTGTTGCGCGCGCGCTGTCGCCCGCCGGATTAAAGATCCAAATCCGGAGCGTACGCTGTAATGGAGGAGGAAGAGGCAAAGCGGAGGAAGGAGAAGCTCTTGCTGCTGCTGCTACTTGCTTGCTACTCCCGCCAGCACCTGCCCCTACTTCTTCTTCCTCCTGCTCTATCTACATCCTCGCCCGGCAGGGACCGAGACAGGCGGACCGCATTGCAAAGGGCCGCCGACGCCGCTCGCTCTCTCTCTCGCTCTCACTGCTGCTGCTGCTGCTGCTGCTTCTCCTGACGCCGCCGCCGCTCTCGCTGATGGCCAGGGCTGCAGGCAAAACCCGGACCGGACTTTCGGCGCCGGCGCTCCACGCGCTGCCCACTCTCCCCCGCGCTCGCTTTGCCCTTGTCTTTGGCGGCGCCCATCCCCGCCCGCCGTCGCGCCTCCTTTGATTCCCTCGTCGTCTCCAAAGAGTCTCTCCGGCACCCTTTCCCGCTAAGATCTCCCTTTTTTGAGGACTCTTCCCACTTTCATAAATTCCGCTGCGACCCGCAGAGGGCGATTCCACCAACCGCGTCCCCCTTTTTAAATGCGCAGAGACCACAACAACTACACACAAAAGTCGGCTGGGAAACTTTGAAAGGCCTTTTTTTTTCCCCTGTCTTTGTCGCCAAGCTGGAAGCCAGCCCAATATTTATGCAGCCAATACAGGCAGTTCCCCAAGTGACGAACAAGATTGGCTCTGGAGTTGAATTTATATATGAGTCGAAACAGGGACATTTTTCAGTGTAACTCCAGCCACCCACACACGTACATCCATATGAATGGAGCTACACTTTTAAAAAGGTGTAATATATAATATACAGAAGACTATACAGAAAATCTGTATAGGAAAGACAATAATATCGAGGATAGCGTTGATGTTGTGTTTTTTTGTGTCAGGAGCGACTTGAAAAACTGCAAGTTTCAAAGCCTGGCTGCTTCCTACCTGGGGGAATCCTTTGTTAGGAGGTATTCGCTGGCCCTGATTGTTTCATGGCTGGAATTCCTCTGTTCTTCATTTACTGTCCTGATTTTAGAGTTTTTTAATACTGGTTGCCAGATTTTGCTTATTTTCATGGTTTCCGCCTTCCTGCAAGGCTATCAAATGCTAATCAAGGTGATCAATTGCAACATTCCCACTTGCCTCAGACAAGAGTTCTTTCTCCCACCCTGGACTTTCCACAGATATATAAACCCAACTTGCCTAGTTTCCAACAGACCTCACAACTTCTGAGGATGCCTGCCAAAGAAAATGCTTCTGGAACATGGCCATACAGCCCAGAAAACTCACAGCAACTCAGTTATTCTAGCCATGAAAGCCTTAGACAACACAGTGAACACACACAAAAGTCAGCTGGGAAACTTTGAAAGGCCTTTTTTTCCTGCCAGTCCTCGTCACTGAGCTGAAAGCCATCCGAATATTTATTTAGCCAGTATAGGCAGTTCCCCAGTTATGGACAAGATTGGCTCTGGAAGCTTGTCCTTGAGTTGAATGTACAGTAGAGTCTCACTTATCCAACATAAACGGGCCGGCAGAACGTTGGATAAGTGAATATATTGGATAATAAGGAGGGATTAAGGAAAAGCCTATTAAACATCAAATTAGGTTATGATTTTACTTATTAAGCACCAAAACATCATGTTATACAACAAATTTGACAGAAATACGCAGTAATGCTATGTAGTAATTACTGTATTTACAAATTTAGCACCAAAATATCACGATGTATTGAAAACATTGACTACAAAAATGCGTTGATAATCCAGAACATTGGATAAGTGAGTGTTGGATAAGTGAGACTCTACTGCAAGGGTCCCCAAACTTTTTAAACAGGGGGCCGGTTCACGATCCTTCGGACCGTTGGAGGGCCGGACTATAGTTGGCCACTGAGCAATAATAATAATAATAATAATAATTATTATTATTATTATTATTATTATTATTATTATTCCAGCATATCTGTCTTGTTTGCTGTGTGATACAATAAAATAACAACAACAACAACAACAACAACAACAACAACAACAATAAAAAAGAGGGTTGGAAGAGACCCTTTGGGCCATTGAGTCCAATCCCCTTCTGCCTTTGTGCACCAAAAGCACAGGCAAAGCACCCCTGACGAATGGCCACCCAGCCTCAATTTTTATTAATAATAATAAGAAGAAGAAGAAGAAGAAGAAGGGTTGGAAGAGACCCCTCGGGCCATTGAGTCCAATCCCCTTATGCCTTTGTGCATCAAAAGCACTAGCAAAACACCCCTGACAGATGGCCACCCAGCCTCAATGTTACTAATAATAATAATGTGATTTTGTGATACGAAATCCAGCATATCTATCTTGTTTGCTGTGTCATAAAATATAATAATAATAATAAAGGTTGTAAAAGAAGAAGAGACCCCTTGGGTCATTTAGTCTAACCCCCTTCTGCCCTTGTGCCATGGGGGCCGGATAAATGGCTTCGATGGGCCGCATCCAGCCCCCGGGCCTTAGTTTGGGGACCCCTGCTCTACTGTATATGTAAGTTGGAACAGGGACATTTTAAAGGGTAACTGTAGCCACACACACATGTATCTAATCTATACACATAATAATAGTGAAAATACGTATGTGTGTGGGCGGGGTGTCCATTTACACAGACAAGCTCCCACTTCCAGAAATAGCTATAGCTCCCACAGCTCAGGAGACACCAATGTCCCTCCCTCAAATGACATTGCAGGTTATAGCGAGCACCGTGAACACGTCCAAGAGCTCTGCCAATGTCCTCCACAAACACCATACTGCCCACCACCCAATTGAAAGCTTTCATTCGGGGACAATTTCATCCTAGATTTTCTGTTTTTCCTCTACCACAGATATCCCAGTGTTCCTTTTTTTCTCTATTGGTGTAGAATTTTCATGACCCTGCCCACTGCCTCTCCCATGATCCTTTCTTATTCTTTTCTATGGCACACAGAAAACAGAGGAATTGATAAGCAACTGAACATATGAGAGTCAAATGAAAAGTAATGCCTCCACCTTCGTAACTCCTCAACAGATGGCAGTACTGGTATGCGGCAGGCACTGGCTTGTTCAGTAGACTCTCCTCTACAATTCTATTTGGCGGGAAGCCTTAGCAATGAAGGGTTGTGATGTTAAAGTGTGAAGTATGGAACCCTTCACAGACGGTCAGTCAATGCGACTTAAGCAATGTACAGTCATTGAATTCTTGACAGCAGGTGTCACCCCAAAGGAAATTCATCAGAGAATGCAAGCTGTTTATGGTGATTGTGTTGATGTGAGTACTGTGCATTGTTGGGCGAGTAAGTTTAAAGATGTTGAGGTAGGAATATCTGACTTGCATGATAAACAAAGAGTTGGACGTCCTGTGACAGCAACCACCGAGTTTCACAAGCAAAAGGTTGACAGATTGATTCAGGATGATCGTCGTATCACTCAGAGAGAAATTTCAAGCATCATCGGCATTTCACAAGAACATGTGGGTCACATTATTGCTTTGCTTGGCTATCGGAAGATCTGTACACGAAGGGTACTGTGAGATGCTGGTTGCAGAAACAGAGTGTCAACTTCTTCCGTGATGGTTTCAGAAAACTTGTTCATCGTTGGCAGAAGTGTATCCAATTGTCTGGTGATTATGTGGAAAAGTGAATAGTGGTAGTTAGCACATTCTAAGGATTATTTCTGCATTTGATTTATTAAAATACTTCCATCCAAACCGAAGTAACGAAGGTGGAGACATTACTTTTCATTCAACCCTCATACTAAAGAGGTTAGGGGAGAATTCACCATGAGTTATAGGAGTTGTAGGGACTGGAATGTATAGTTCACCTGCAATCTAAGAGTACTGTGAACTCCACCAATGATAGATCTGGAACTAACTTGGTACACAGAACCCCCATGACCAAAAAACTACTGGAGGTCTTTAGAGGGATATATAGGAGTCATAGTTTACCTACATCCAGAGCACACTATGAACCCAAACAATGATGGATCTGGACCAAACTTGGCATACATACCCAATATGCCCAAATTTTAATACTGATGGGTTTTGAGGGGAATTGGCCTGGACATTTGAGAGTAGTAGGTACTGGGATTTATAGTTCACCTGCAATCAATGAGCACTCTAAACTCCACCAAAGATGGAATTGGACCAAACTTGGCACACAGAGCCCCCAAAACCAGTAAAAAAATACTGGAGGTGTTTGTGGGAAATTAATCTTGATTTGGGTGAGTTGTAGTTCACCAACATCCAGAAAGCACTGTCAATCCAAACACTGATGGATCTGGACCAAACTAGGCACACATACCTGATATGCCTAAATTTGATTACTGGAGGGGTTTGAGGGGAACTGGTCTTCCTTTCTGGGAGTTGTAGTTCACCCACAATCAGAGAAACTGTGACCTCTACCAATGTTGGACCTGGACCAAACCTGGCACACAGTACCCTCATGACTAATTCAACCTATTGGATGGGGTTTGAGGGGACTGGCTCACTATAGTGGGAGTTGTAGTTTACCCTACATCCAGAGAGCACGCTGAACTGCACCCATGATGCATCTAGAGCAAACTTGCCCAACATAACAAACTGATGGAGTTTTTCTGGATTAACCTGGCATGATGACAGTTGTAGTTAATCTACAAGCTTATGCATTTTGTACAATTCAAAATTGACTTTTTCAAATAACCTGGGCAATGCTGGGTAGTGGGTACCCAAGCTAGTGTGTGTGTGTGTGTGTGTATATATACACAGTAGAGTCTTACTTATCCAAGCCTCACTTATCCAAGTTTCTGGATTATCCAAGCCATTTTTGTAGTCAATGTTTTCAATATATCGTGATATTTTGGTGCTAAATTCGTAAATACAGTAATTACAACATAACATTACTGTGTATTGAACTGCTTTTTCTGTCAAATGTGTTGTATAACATGATGTTTTGGTGCTTAATTTGTAAAATCATAACCTAATTTGATGTTTAATAGGCTTTTCCTTAATCCCTCCTTATTATCCAAGATATTCGCTTATCCAAACTTCTGCCGGCCCGTTTAGCTTGGATAAGTGAGACTCTACTGTATATGTGTGTGTGTGTGTGTGTGTGTATATATATATGGCTAGTGTGTGCATGTGGCTAGAGTTACACTTTTAAAAAGGTATATATATATATATAAGCTTAAGCTGGATGTTTATAATGCAGCGAGTGCCTGTAGTTTTTTTAAGATTAGTTTTTATTTAGACAAATTAAGATACTGCTCCATTATCTGGGTGGAGGCCAAAAGGTGCTGCTAGACAGAGAAGTATAGTCCATTTTACTAAGGGATGGGGAGTTTAAAACCATTTTCCTCTGTTTTCCTGTTATTCCCCCCACCCATGTCACAGTTGTGGAAACAATTCTCGTTTATGAAATGAGAAATGGAGAGGGGAAATAACCAGTGAAAGGGTTATTTTTTGGTTTATGGTTTTCCTCCTTAAATCCCCCTCCCCCCATAAAATGGACTTTTCTGCTCTGTCTAGCGCCCCGTTTTGGCCTACGCCTGGTTAATGAAAAGTTTGAACCCAACAAAACCTATATACAAACTATGTTAAAAATACATTTTCTAGAATAAAATAAAACATTACTTATGCATTCTAAACATCAAAATACATGAACTACATACACTCTAAAATGGATTTTTAAATTTGATGACAACTGTTTTTAATGTGTATGGTTATACTGTAAGCCGCCCTGAGTCCCCTGATGGGTGAGAAGGGCGGGGTAGAAGTGATGTAATAAATAATAAATAAATAAATAAATAAAATACTATTGAGACATCCTTTCCCCACATAATAACACTCTTCTTGTCCAAAAAGACAGTGATGGTTTGAGCCCCCCCCCCCCAATCTTTGCTGGAGGAACACAATGAATGGGCCCCAGTCTTTCTTAAAGTTAGTTAGACAGTAGTTATGTGACAGTATATTTTGGGCACTGAAAAACACTTCTGAAGAACTATTTTATACACTGGCATATTACCTGTTTCCTAACAGTTCTGAGACAACATGTTTTTCAGTAGAACAATGAAAACCAATTGCCTTGAATATTTTTTTTTCGTGTCAGGAGCAACTTTTGAAACTGCAAGTCGCTTCTGGTGTGAAAGAACTGGCTGTCTGCAAAGACGTTGCCCAGAGGACGCCTGGATGTTTTGATGTTTTACCATCCTTGTGGGAGGCTTCTCTCATGTCCCCGCATGGAGTTGGAGCTGACAGAGGGAGCCTATCCATGCTCTCCCTGGGTTAGATTTGAAACCGGCAACCTTCAGATCAGCAACCCAACCTTCAAGTCAGCAGTCTGCCAGCACAAGGGTTTAAACATAATTACATTTTGAACAATTACATTTGGTTGTATACCACTTGAGAAGATTCTACTCAAACGGGTTTTTGGCTCTTCTCTAAAAGTCTATAAATACCATTCTCTAAAAGGTTATGATCTCTATAAAAGGTCATGCTTTTCGAAAACTAGACTACTTCCTGTGGGGAAAAAACCAAAACAGAATAGTAAAAACAGAAACCCAAGCTCTATCCCCAGCATAAAATGATATAAGAAATCAATGGCCCAGCTTTTCAAAGGCTTTTCACACGATCCCTTGAGTCTACAGGAGTATGCATTATTCTGCACTGTAGATGCACCCTTGGTGAAGACACGTGGTTTGGACTGTGAAACTCATTCCCACTGGAGGTCCAATTGGCTGTCTGTCTTCTCTCTTTTTGCTGTCAGGCAAAGACATTTTTATTTAGGAACTCCTTTGGTTCTGACTTCACATGGCAGAAGGGGCTTCTCATGGATTGTGCTTTCATCTGATTGTTCTAAATTAGATTTTAAATTGTTTTATCTTCACTTTTAAAATTGTATTTATAGTTTGTTTTTTAAATTTTCATATTAATAGGTTTTGTAGCTTTATTTCTGGAGCCCCCAGTGGCACAGTGGGTTAATCTGCTGAGCTGCTGAACTTGCTGACCAAAAGATCAGTGGTTCATATCCGGGAAGCAGAGTGAGCTCCCACTGTTAGCCCCAGCTTTTGCCAACCTAGCAGTTCAAAAACATGTAAATGTGAGTAGGTCAATAGGTACCGCTCTGGCGGGAAGGTAACGGCGCTCCATGCAGTCATGCTGGCCACATGACCTAGGAGGCGTCTACGGACAACGCCGGCTCTTTGGCTTAGAAATGGAGATGAGCACCAACCCCCAGAGTTGGACATGATTAGAATTACCGGTAATGTCAGGGGAAAATCTTTACCTTAGCTTTATTTTGTTTCAATTTTATTGTAAGCCGCCTTGGGACAAAGGTGGGGGTAAAAATTAAATAATAAAACTATTGCGTTCTGTGCTTTTTTCTGAGCCTTGGAAAGTTACAAATGGCACTATCCTTCCTACAGCCCCTTCCATGGGAAAAGTTTGGAGCATGTGTATTGCCAAATTCTGGAAGCAGGATGTTTGATAATGCAAATGGAAAATATGAGAATGAAACTGTAAGTGTAGTCTAATGGTAGCTGCTTGGAAGTTACTGATAAACATTGGGAAAAGCTATGTGGGACTCTCCAGCATTTGAGAGTTTTAACTCTCATGAAAAGTACTTCCAGAAAGTTATGCCTGTGCTTGATTTTGCTTGGATCTTCTTCTCAGTGATAAAATATCACAAATTATAGTAACATAAATGAATTTTTATGTGCTTTAACAATTTAAAAGATATTAGGTTTTTGTGATACAAAGTATAAACATATTTTAAGAACAGTCAGCCCTCCACATGTGCTGGGGTTAGGATACAGGATCCCCATGAAAGTGGGAAAACCATGAATAGTGTAAATTACTTTTTTCTTCCTGAAATAACATCTTTCTAGGGGCTGTGGTGGTGCAGTGGGTTAAACTGCTAAGCTGCAGAACTTGATGACTGGAACGCTGGCAGTTCGAATCCACAGGATGGGGTGAGCTCCCACTGTTAGCCCCAGCTTCTGCAACCTAGCAGTTAAAGCATGCAGATATGAATAGATCAATAGGTACCACTTTGGTGGGAAGATAACAGCACTCCGTGCAATCATGCTGGCTACATGACCTGGGAGGCGTCTATGGACAATGCTGGCTCTTCAGCTGAGTAATTGAGATGAGCACCACCCCCCAGAGTTGGACTTAATGTTGAGGGGAAACCTTTACCTTAGGAATGTCTAGATCCTCCAGCATGACACTATGATCAGTTTCTGCTGAAAGCTGACCGTCGAATCACACTAGAAGGCCTAGAGGTCAGTTTTTCACAAATACATTTCCTTTTTTCTAAAATTACCTAAAACAATGTTAGATAATCATACCTTATGGCAATGAATTCCATATGTTAATTATGTGTTGTCTGAAGTACTTTCTTTTACCATGCCAACTAATAGAGTTCTAGTATACGTCATCCCATCCCACAATCCTTTAATGTTGTTTGCAATGCTCCATTTTAGAAATTTAGGGTCAAAGGGTCGTTATGGCCTCCTCTAAGCAAATGTATAGCGAGTCAATAATTGCTGGTGCCAGAGGTTATTGACTTGGGTAAAAAAGCAAATGGGCAGAGCTCTTTTCAGGTCATATGAGCTTCTCTGATTTGATAAACAGAATGTCTTCTGTATTAGATAATGAGAGGAACTCTTTCACATAGTTCGTATGGAATTTACATACAGCAAACAGAACAGGCCATATTATACCCTGAAGAATCAACTCTGCACATTTGAAAATGCCTGTCTATATGATGGATCGGGTGATGAAATTGTTGCCTAAAGAGCATTGGGTGAGGATGAAGAGAAGGTAAAATTATCATAAATTAGCTAGGAAGAAATTTAAGGATTGAGTTCTTTAAACATGTAAACACCAATGACAACATGAAAAAGAGTAGTAGAGGAAAGATGGAAACTGCAATGAAGCTATTTTATTTATTTATTTCCAATATTTCTATCCCGCCCTTCTCACCCGAAGGGACTCAGGGCGGCGTACAATTGGCAACAATTCGATGCCGACACATCATTAAAACAACAACATATAAAAATGTATTACAACCAGTTAAATACTGTATAACATATAAAACATAAAACATATGCTTAAAATCCGTTCGTCCAATATTGAACGAATTGAATTGAATTGAATCTATGGCAGAAAATGTTGAGCTGACACCTACATCTGCTAACTGTGAGAGAAAGAAGGTTGAACACTGTGAAAACCATCCACTGCATGGTTATCAGCCTCCTCCCAGTAGATTCAAATCAAGGAAAAGCTTCATGAGAACCACCATTCCTCTTAATGTTCCCCAGCAAGAGTATCCCTCTGGGCAGCTAAACCAGGAAATCCCAAATGGATAGCCCCCCACAAGGGTCTGCCTCCAGGGTCAAACCAAGAATGGGCAACTTGGAAGTCCCTGAACAGACTCAGAAGTGGAGTGGGCAGATCATAAGACAACCTGGCAAAATGGACTACCTATAAGAATCCACTTTGTATGACTGTGGAGAAGAACAGACAACTTCACATCTGTATGCTTGTCCGCAATGTCCTGCCTCATGTACAGAGGAAGAAATGTTTGAGGCTACAGATAATGCGGTTGCTGTTGCCCGTTTTTGGTCAAAAGATATTTAGCCGCTTGTGCTCCTTCTATTTTTATCAGTTTTATACTAATTTATGCAATGCTTTTGATATGGAATAAATAAATAAAAACTACATCTCTTGTTTACGAGCATATGCCGCCCATCTGGTCCAGGTGCTTTCCCATTTTTTAATTTCTCTCACAGTTAGCAGATGTAGGTGTCAGCTCAACATTTTCTGCCATAGATTCAATTAGCCTCATTGCAGTTTCCATCTTTCCTCCACTACTCTTTTTCATGTTGTCATTGGTGTTTACATGTTTAAAGAACTTAATCCTTAAATTTCTTCCTAGCTAATTTATGATAATTTTACCTTCTCTTCATCCTCACCCAATGCTCTTTAGGCAACAATTTCATCACCTGATCCATCATATAGACAGGCATTTTCAAATGTGCAGAGTTGATTCTTCAGGATCATAACCTATTGGGTAGCAGAGTTTCAAGGAGTATTCCTTTAGTTTATTGGATAATGGATGATCACTGGGCACGTAAATATCTTGTTTGTATTCCATGCTCTCAAGTAGATAAAGATTCAAATAGACTTCTTTAAAATAACATGTTTGTTTTACTCACAACTTCATGTATTTAAATATACAGGTACATTTCTTGTCAGATTAAACCCTTGAAATCGTTTTTCAGGCCTCAGGGAACCCCTGCATAAAAAATAATATATCTATACCTCTAATGTGTTTTGGTTTCAATTATAATCTTTTGCAGAACACCTAGAAACCACACAGAAAACCTTGATCTTATTTGGCATGTTCATAAATGTGCAGGCCATAGGCCCATTTCTTTGGAAGCTGACTAAACAAAACTAACACTGTTTTGGACAAAGAACACTGTGCATGCTCTAAGACCCAATTCTCTGCTTAAGGAGACAACTATTTCACTATTCAAATGGCACACTCAACTGTTTCTTCTGTACCTGATTTTCATGCCTTCCCTTATTCTTGCTGCATTGAAACTCCTTTAGAAAATAAAGTTTTTCTCATATGGGGTCAGTTCGCTTTGTTTATTTGAAAGAGGTATTTCTCTGAAATTCTCATTAAAATCTTCTCTGTGTTAAAGAATCCATGTATATCTACAGCCCTCATGTTGTAAGATAGTTCACAAATTTTCACCATATTCCTTTTTTATTTTGGAAAGAAAATTTAAAGCTCCCTTTTTACTTTTTCTAGAGTTGTGTTTAATGGAAGTGTCCTATTCTCTAATGGAAATCACCACACCATAAAACAACAAAGGAAATGTGGATTTTACAGGCTGGATTCTGCCAGAATGGTAGATGCCAAGTGTACGTGGGGGTCTCCACTGGAGAATCTTTATAAGGAGAGAAATCCAACTTCAGGGCATTCCATCACAAGGCTCTTTTAATTTCTCCGAGTCATCAATCAAAAAGGGAAATTATAGTTAAGAAATCAGAAGATTTCTTGACTAGGGAGGGCAGATACAAAGGAATTAGATAAGATCCTCAAATGCAAAGATACAGCACCGAATCCCCAAATCAGGTTCTTTCATGCTGTGATATGTTTAAGAAAGCTGGACAGTGATGAAAGCTGAGAATAAGAAGAGCAATTAATTTCAGTGTGGTGCTGGAGGAAAGCTCTACAGATACAATGAACTGGCATGATTCCTAAGGCAAATCAGGCCTGGAGTCTCCCTAGAAGCCAAGATGACTAAACATGAGACAGTGTGACTCATGGGAAAATGAGATCATGCTTGGTAAAGTGAAAAACAGTTTTAAAAAGGTGGAAGACCACATTGCAGGTGGATTGACTCAGCCAAGACAACTACAGTCCTGATCTTGCAAGACCCAAGGAGGGTTGTTTATAAATGGGTGTCTTGGAGATCTCTCATTGAGAGTTGCCATAAGTCAAAGCTGAATTGATGGCAATTAACAACAAACTCTTCTGCTGGGGTATCACAAGAGAGTGGAACAGATAATGAAGTCTGAGGGAATTCAAAATGTTGAATAGTTCGTGCTTCTACCCTATCCTGATAGAATTGCCAAGTGCAGTTAGGTAAAGGTAAAGGTTTTCCCCTGACATTAAGTCCAACTCTGTGTCTGACTCTGGGGGTTGGTGCTCATCTGCATTTCTAAGCCAAAGAGCCGGTGTTCGGCATAGACGCCTCCAAGGTCATGTGGCCGGAATGACTGCATGGAGCACCTTTATCTTCCCACCGGAGTGATATCTATTGATCTACTCACATTTGCATGTTTTTGAACTGCTAGGTTGGCAGAAGCTGGGGCTAATATCGAGAGCTCACCCCACTCCCTGGATTCAAACTGCCAACCTTTCAGTCAGCAAGTTCAGCAGCTCAGCGGTTTAACTCACTGCGCCACCGGGGCTCCTCCTTGACTAGTATATAGTAGTAAATGAAGCATAGATACATAAACATGCTATTACACATCTCCCACAGTGCTGATTCAACACTGACAGAGGCAGTGAAGCCCAACATCTTATCCCATATGTGTAGTTACCCAAGTGTAATTTGGGTACTTTAATAGTTCAGAGCCCCTAACACCAGCGGTTTCCAGGAGCTTCTAGTTCTAGGGCCATGACTCATAGCCCTGTTTTGATTTTCACTCAGAAGTCCCACTTAAAAAAAAAAAAAAAGGTTTTTCCTTTCCATGAAGTATGTGTAAACTCACTGGTTCAGGGTTTGTTTTTATCATGTCAGAAGCGACTTGAGAACATACTGGTGTGAGATAAATGGCTGTCTACAGAGACGTTACCCAGGGAACACCTGGATGTGTTACCATCCTGCTGGGAGGCTTCTCTCATGTCCCTGCAAGCTAGAGCTGAAAGACAGGCACTCAACCCGTCTCATGGATTCAAACTGGCAACCTTCAGGTCAGCAACCCAAGCTTCAGGTCAGCAGTTCAGCCAGCACAAGGGTTTAACCCATTGCTCAAGTATGAATGCAGGTTCACTGAATTCAGGTATGCCTCCCTTAACAAAATAGATGTGTTTCTGTGTATTTCTTTTTTAACATAAAAGTTTGTACCAGAGGCAGAAATAATATGCAAATAATAGTTTCCTGTTTCACTAAGGAGAAGCACGGTTTAACATGTTAGTTAAGTTGAATAAATAACAAAAGCCTTTTCAACTTTCTATAGAACAAAAGCTTCTCATAAAATGCTCTAACAGATGACTTTTCTCTTCATCAGTCTATACTATGATTTCCATGATTGTGGCCCAACATATACATCTATGCTTTTCTGAACATTCAAAGCCTAACTGGTGAGACTGGTTCATCGATTCTCCCCCTTTCTCTTTGTTTTTCTGGTCACTCATGCTCAGTAACAGATTCTGGAGGCGGTGGCTATCCAACCATCTAGTTGTTGGCAAGTACATAAAACTAGAGTAGAATTCTGTCCTTTCTCAGCTAAAGCTTTATTGCACTGTTTGCTGCTGATACACTGCTACAGCTCAGAGATTTAAAGATGGGCTTAAAGCTAACCTCAAAAACTGTGGCATAGACACTGAGAACTGGGAAGCCCTGGCCCTTGAACGCTCGAACTGGAGGTCAGCTGTGACCAGTAGTGCTGTGGAATTTGAAGAGGCACGAATGGAGGGCGAAAGGGAGAAACATGCCAAGAGGAAGGTGCATCATGCCAACCCTGATCAGGACCACCTTCCACTTGGAAACTGATGTCCTCACTGTGAAAGAACATGCGGGTCATGGATAGGGCTCCACAGTCACCTACATATCTACTGCCTGGAAGACAATCATACTCGGACAACGAGGGATCATTTAAGAAGAAGAAGACAGCCCAGTGCCACAAGTCTGTGTTTCTCCATCCTTGCCATGTTGATGCTGCTAAAACCTTCCTGCGAATCAGAGGACAAGTAGTAAAAGGGTCCTGGGCAGATATAAAAAAAACCTTTGTGAAAAGGAGCTCCACTGCTGGAGACTTTGATATTGAAATATGCCTGTATCCTTCTTCAATAACTGAACACAGGGTTGCACCCTATCTACCTTCTACCCACTAAACAAATTATACACGGATGAAGAAAAACTAGTTTTTAAGAAAATGACATGGTTTTAAGAGTTACCGCACACCTTTTTAAAAGGCAGAAGAAACAGAAAGGTAGTTGTCAGCTTTATTTTATAATGTCACTTTTCAGTGTGATAAAGTCACTAGTATTAACCAGTACAATTCAAGCAAATGTAGCATGAGCCTGGCTGCAGTGTTGTGGGAGTTCTGACTCTTTCATACACTTGAATCCGCCTTCCGGGGATTTCCAATTGCGGTCAGGAATGTGTGTGTCTGTGCCTGCAGAAGGCAAGCTTACTAGGAACAGCTGGTCTGTGGAATTAGGGGACGGGCCAGCGATCAGTGTTTTGCATGCAGAAGGTCCCAGGTCAATTCTTAGGCATCTCCAGCTTAAAGGATATCAGGTGGCAGGTGCCGAGGGGGAGAAATTATCCAAGGGAATGGCTAAGGTTTGGGAAGCTTCACAGGCTGAATTAACTAGCAGTGTTGTTGCTGTTGTTAACTGCCAGTAAGTTGACTTCAACATAGTGATCCAGTGAATGAATGAATGAAAGCTCAATTCTTCCAGAGTCAGGGCTATGGCTTCCTTGACTAGTAAAGGTAAAGATAAAGGCTTTCCCCTGACAGTAAGTCTAGTTGAATCTGATTCTGGACATTGGTGCTCATCTTCATTTCTAAGCCAAAGAGCCAGTGTTGTTCGTAGACGCCTCCGAGGCCATGTAGACAGCACGACTGTATGGAGCACATTACCTCCCTGCTTGAGTGATACCTATTGATCTACTCACATTTGCATATTTTCGAACTGATAGGCTGACCTTTTGGGGCTAACAGCAGGAGCTCACCCTGCTCCCTGGATTCGAACCGCTGACCTTTTGGTCAGCAAGTTCAACAGTTCAGCGGTTTAATCCACTGCGCCACCAGGTGCTCCTCCCTGACTGGTAAAAGACGCATAGATACACAATACTGCTGTTGCACATCTCCCACAATTTTGATTCAACACTGACAGAGGCAGTGAAGCCCATCATCTTATCCCATATGTCCTTTACTGTAAGAGAAAAACCATGCGCTCAGCAGTGGGAAACATAAAAAAAATCCAGTTTTAACAATTAGGATGACTAAATACCAAATATTTGTTTTCTAGCTTGGATAGTAGTGCCTAACCTGTTCGATGGTTTGTTTTATGTTCTGAAGGAGTGACATAAACTTTTCAAACTTTCCTAATAATAAAGATATCTTCCAGATACAACTAAGATGTGCAAGTGATTTAAACATTTTGAGGTATACTTCTGACACAAAATTATACACAGTATAAGCTCCACTTATAAACTTTTCTTGTTGTCTGGGTATCTTTGCAACTATATGTACCACATGGGTATCTTTGCAACTATATGTACCACATATCAATTTTAAAAATATAACTTGATAGTATCTCAGTCAACTGTGGGTACAATTTGATCCCCCCCCCCCGAAAACAGGAATGTACATTGTACAATATTTCAGATCTCTAGAGACCCTTGCAGACTACACAACCATATCACTTTGATATTGCTTTAACTGCCATAGCTCCGTTCTATGAAACCCTGGGATTTATAGTTTCAGCCAGAGAACTCTACTTCCTCATCACAAACCCCAGGATTCTATAGTGTGCAGCTATGGCAGTTAAAATGGAATTATGGTGCTATAATTGTGTCCAGTTCTGTGCACCACAATTCAAAATTAATATTCAAAGCTGTAACATGTCCAGGAGGGCAATCAAAATGGTAAAAGGTCTGCAAACTATGTTGGGGAGTTGAGTATGTGTAGCCTGCAGAAGAGAAGGTTAAGAGGTGACATGATAGCCTTGCTTAAATATCATTCTAATGGTATGTCATACTGAAGACGGAGCTAGCTTGTTTTTCGTTGCTCCATGGTGCAATGGATTCCAAACATAGGTAAAGAGATTCCACCAAAACATTAGGAAGAACTTTGTACTGGTGAGAGCTCTTTAAAAGTGGAATATGCTGCCTCTGTTGGGAGTGCTTTAATTGTGTATTTCTGCATGACAGGGATGGCTCTTGTGTTCTCTTCTGATTCTACAGGGCCATGTGCCATTTAGAAATCATGTAAACAAGCAAGCAAGCAAGGCCCAAACATCTATATATACATTACATATATATTTATATAGAACGTTAATTAATGTACTCTGCATATTTCCTCTTTACCTATGGTAATGATATTAAGATTCAATTCAAACTGTGTATGTAGAGGGACCATCTAAATTTAATGAAGCTACGATTTCTGCTTCTTCACTAGCCTTTACTTTCATTAACCCTTTCATGAACTCATTTCTGAAAACACAGTAGAAAACAAACTTAGCCATTGGAAAGTACAGTGCTAGATTTTCCTCATTTAACAAATTAAATGCTTCCTGGACATTATTTAATATAAACTTTGTAATCAGAAGCAGAAACATATGCAAATAATAGGAATAGGTACCTGTATCTTTTAAAAAAAATAGTTCAACTAACTGTTTAAGTTAACATATTATCCCAAACTAACTATTTGAATGTATAAAATAAAACAACTAGGTAGATCAAGTATGCTTTGCATAAGTAAGCAAACACAGTTTGAACCTATTGCAGACCACCTGGAAGTTTCTTCCAAAATGCATCCAAGGATGACTCTTGCTTTTACCAAACTCCACTATTTAAATAACTTATATTTTAGTTACTAAACATATAAATATATGCTTTTTTAAATATGCGGCAGTAAGTAGAAAAACAGACTGGCCTCCTCCTTTGCTTTTCACATATTCTCAGAGATTTTGAAAACTTTTTTTTAACCTTGCCTTTTGTAGGCAAGTGCAAACATCTACAGTTGAGTTGGCTAAAGCAAAATCCCAATCTTTCTCAGCAAAAGTGTTATTTCATTGTTTACTGCAAACACACAGCTACAACCCGATACCCAAAGTCTATTTGTCCAGTCCTCTTTTCTCATTCCCTCAATGCTGATGCTAACAAAAAAAAACCTTTCAGACAGATAGAGATGAAAGTGTGACGGGACAAACATAGAAAGGTTTTGTAACAACTTGGTTGTTAGTGTTTATTAACAAAGGTGTACCAGCATAGTGGTACAGTATCCTGATTTCTGGTGTGCAATTTCAGTTTTGATTTCATTTCCAACTAATTGTGGAGTCTAGAGGCTTGGAAATGTTAATGGACTCTAATATAAAAGCAACCTGGGCCTGTGGTTTTAGAAGAATGTGTGAACAGTCAGCACAACACACATGTATCTGCACTTATCTACTAGTGAGGGATACTAGGAAAGCCAAGATCTTAAGCCATGGTACAACTCACAGGGATTTCTGTAAATAACTTAAAATCATCAAATTGTGACACAGAAATTGAACTTTTTGTTGCTTTTTTCCCCAAAACACAATTGTGCAAAAATTGCTGAGTTATTCAAAGAATGCTCAGGCTTCTGGCGTCTTTCTCCTTGCTCCTTTTGGATGGCCCAAAATACTGACCAGTGTATGACTGTTAGCTGCTTTTTGCCTGAAATTCCCACATGCCCATATTTAGAGAACAGGAAATGACGTGATTCAGCAAAGCCATACTCTGCTGACCAGACAAGTGAGGGAATGACAGAAGGGCCATGAGATGATGCCCTTAGGTAGAGAAAAAGTGAACTGTAAAACTACTGTAGTAGTGTCAACCATTGTCCTTCCTGTACAAGAAGGGTTGGCACCCATATGCATATGCACCCTAATTTTTTCCTTTTTGTGAGCTTGAGTAAACCCTACTCTTGATCCAAGAAACATCTGGTCATTTTGGCCTATCCTTGAAGCTTTTGAAGCTGTTCATTTCTGGCCTCTATGTGTGTGAGAGAGTATTATAACAGCCCAAAGACAAAAACAGCACTGCACACGATGTGTGCAAGTCAATATTAAATTAGTTAATCTTGCCCCCAAGCAGGTGGAAGAGACTGCAACTGCCACAAGTGAGGGTGCATCTACACTGTAGAATTAATACAGTTCAACAGCACCTTAACAGTCATGGCTCAATGCTATGGCATCATGTGAGTTGTAGTTTGACAAAGTCTAAACTTCTATGCTGGTGCCTCACTAAAATGCAAATCTAGGATTCCATTAAACTGAGCCGTGATCATTAAAGTGGAATCAAACTACATTAGTTGTGAGGCCCGGGCACATAGTCCCAAAGCCTGCACCCATAGGTCCAAAGTGCCAGGTTTCCTGCAGCCTGCCACTTTGGGCCTACGTTGATCCAAAAATCAGGTTTGGAGCCGATATTGGCTCCCACCTGCCTTTCGTATGGAATTGATTTTTGTTTCGGGGGGAGGGGATCTTTCCGTTTTGTACCATCCGAATGGACAGCTAAGGCTTATACATTTTGAAATGGCTTTACCTTTCTTTTGGAACCTAGCTCTTTAATGTTTGGCTGTAAAGCTTCACAGCTATGATCTGACCTATATTTTCCATACCCCCAGTCCACTCTAGTCCAAACTTGAAAGAGCATCATTATTTTCTCTTCATTTTTCCTCTTCCTTCACACACTGTTCTAAGCAGATGGCACTATGTCTCCCAGGTATTAGGTGTGGGCATTTCACAGGGGAGTTTGAGGCAGGAAACCTAGAGTTCTGTGCTTCTGTCTATATAGGGCAGTTGAACATGAATGGTGAGGGAACTGATGCAGTAATCTGCAACTTCTGCAGCATGTTTGTTTCCTTGCCAGAGGATGTGGAGGATATGGGCATCAGGCCCAAATGTCTACAGCTCAATTTATCAAGAAGGGCGATGTGCTTTGGAAAGTTTCTCCTGGGAGGGCACCAAACAAAGGATGCCTCTAGGGAGAGGTAGAATTCCCAAACTCTGAGGCAGACACTTGGAAGACTATGACTCAAAGAAGCTCGACTTTTTGGAAGCATGCTGCAGATCTAGAACTACAAAACTAGCTCTAAGCCTTTCCCTCAATCAGTGACAATGAGGAGCAGAAATAGGGCTACAGAGGTGCCCCTTAATGGGTGGATGGAAGAGTGTGTGCCAGTATTCACAGGAGAGAGAGAGAGAGAGAGACGTGGTGGTAATAAATGGGGGGGGGGGGAAGAATCAGTGATATGTAGAACTGATAAGATACATCAAAACTTTTCTGTCTCATGCTGATGAAGATCTGTGAGGTTTAAGAAGGATTGACAAGACTCATCAAGTTTAACTAACAATTCCTTCAGATTCATGCACAAACAAATTACCATGGAAAATAATGATGAATACTACAAGTTAGCAGCTAGTTCTGCAGATGTTGCCATTACCAGAAAGAATTGGATTATTTTATCACAATCTACACTTTTGGTGAGAAAAGGGCTTTGCTTCTCACCAGTTAGTAAGAATACATTTGCTAGAAATTTTACAAAGATCAGGAGAGATTTTAAAAGAGTTATATGAGGGATGAAGACAATATTCCAGATAGCAGGGGTATACCAAGTGTTGGGTATTAAGCTCATTACAGTGTTCCCTCACTTATTGCGAGGGTTAGGTTCCAGGACCACCCACAGTAAGTGAAAATCCGTGAAGTAGGGACGCTATATTTATTTTAAAACTTATACATTATTTTAGTAATTATACACTATTTTAAGTCTTTATCAACCAATCGTGTGTTGATAAATTGCCTCCTTCTCCTCCTGTTGCCACTTGGGCTCCTTTTCTCTCCCTTTGGCTTCTCCTTCCTCCCTTCCTTAGGCTGTAAATTGTATTTTTTATAATAGTCTTTTAGAGTTTATTGAAAAACCGCAAAACAGCAAATCCGCGAAAAGTGAACTGCAAAGTAGTGAGGTAACACTGTATACAAGAACCCAATAGTGGGCAGGAAAAAAACATCAAGGAAGAGCTGAAGAGAATGACCCATGATCTTAATAATATAATAATACACTTTATTTATATTCCACTCTATCTCCCCGAGGGTACTGAGAGCAGATTACAGGTACATATATGGCAAACATTCAATGCCATTATACCATTGACAGAGACAGACAATACATAAACAGAGGTAGGCTGCCCTCTTTCATTTCTGGCATCTGGAGGTTGTGCTTGATTCAGCCTGGGGAGGTGCTGTTGTTCCATTCTTCCACGCTGAGGAGCCCGTTGATTGAATCTCTGGCATGTTTTTAGGAGCACTTTTTACCTCCCCGTTAAAGCGGTACCTATTTTTTTTACTCACAATGCTGTTTTTGAACTGCTAGGTAGGCAGAAGCTAGGCTGACAGTGGGAACTCACCCCACCCGTGGCTTGAACTGTCAACCTTCCAGTCAGCAAGATCTTGTGTAGCTGGCGGTTTAACCTGCTGTGCTAACCATTTAACCCTCTGTGTAGATGCCTCTACAATAAAACATAGAATAAATAAACTTGAATTCCCAATATGAGAAGGCAAGTATGATTTAACAAGCACTGCTGAAACTTGAAAGTATGAATCTCACTACTGGAATACAGTAATACTGGGATATAACCTATTCCAAAGAAATAGATCAAACATGAAAGCAGAAGTACAGTAGACTCTCGCTTATCCAACATAAATGGGCCATCAGAACATTGGATAAGCGAAAATGTTGGATAATAAGGAGGGGTTAAGGAAAAGCTTATTAAACTTCAAATTATGTTATGATTTTACAAATTAAGCACCAAAACATCATGTTTTACAATAAATTGACAGAAAAAGCAGTTCAATACATGGTAACATTATGTAGTAATTACTATATTTACAAATTTAACACCAAAACATTGCAATGTATTAAAAAAATTAACTACTAAAACATTGCTACTAAAAGGCAGGCTGCATTGGATAATACAGAACATTGGATAAGCGAAGGTTGGATAAGCGAGACACTACTGTAGGACCATTTTATGTCAAAGTTATGTTAACTCCTGTTAAGAGATCCATTACTTAAAGCATGGAAAGATGTAAAGAGTATTTGTATAAAAATCAAAGGAAAGAGAAACAACATTATTGTACGGGTCTACTATAGATCCCAAAGCCAGATTTCATTCAAAAATGAGAGATGTAGCAGTAATAGCAGTCTACCCTAATACTTTTGAAAAGTCAAACTCTGTTATGAATGTAAGGTCCACAAATTCCTCATATGTCCTGCAGATAATTTCATTGTTCCTAAGTTGGTGAAGACAAAAAAGGGATTTGATCCTTATTAACAATGGAATGAAAGCAATTGAACCCTTGATTGGAAGTAGAATTTTCTATACAAATATAACAACAACAACAACAACAACAATAACAAAACTTTATTTTCATATCCTGCCACCATCTCCCTGAAGGGACTCGGCGCGACTTACAAGCGGGACCAAGACTAATAACAACAAAGTTAACCAAGTAAAAACATATTTAAAAACATAATAAACATATGCCAATCTGATTAAACCATTAAAAAATAGATATAAAAACATCATTAAAAATCAAAACCATTATAACTGTTATAAAGAAGAAGCCAAAGAAACAGGCACACAAGATTGACTTTAATAACAATTATTTCTGTAAGCTAGGAAAGTACTGGGTGAAATCTCATGGTCAGAAATGCTCAAAGTAACATGGATTTGTGATACATGAGAATTTCTTTAAGGTGGGATATTGAAGACACAACTGCAAACCATTCCACTAATGAAGAAAATGGGGGATGCCTGAAGAAGCAAGGGTAGGTGCATAATGAACTTCCAGATGAGTTTAATTTAAAAGGAGACACATTAAAAATGGGAAAGTGGGAAAATACCAAAGCAGAATAAAAAGAATAGGCAATACTTGTTGGAGCAAAGTCAGAGAAGCTAAAACTCAAAATGAGCTCAAGCTTGCTAGACAGGTTAACTGCAGTAAAATGGCAAGGGGGGCTGCATTTCCTTTGTTTGGAACAAGAGGAAAAACAAGGAAATGGTAGGGCCATGAAGTGGAGGAGATTGTGAAATGCTAAAAGGGACAAAGAAAAGGCCAAAAAGATCAGCACCTACTTTAGTTCAGTCATCCCTCAAAGGGAAAATACCATACTCTACCTAGTGAAAATAGAAGAAATGATGCAGTAAGGGGACTGCAACCCAGAACAAGTAAAAAGATGGTAAAGGAATTGTGTCAGAAGTGAATTGAGAATATAGTTATAATGTATAGAAAAACCACAAACAAAGTTTAAAACTTGGCATTATACTAAATGTCCTTTGACCAGAAGCTGGCCACTTAGAGTGTCTCTGATGTTGCTATAAGAAGGTCCTCCATTGTGCATTTGGCAGGGCTCAGGCTGCATTGTAGTAAGTGTGCTCTTCTGCACACTCATATGTTGTGGACTCCACTTTGAAGCCCCATTTCTTAAGGTAGGCTCTGCATCTCGTAGTGCCAGAGCATAGTCTATTCAGCGCCTTCCAAGTCACCCAGTCTTCTGTGTGCCCAGGGGGGAGTTTCTCATCTGGTATCAGCCACTGATTGAGTTTCTGGGTTTTAGCCTGCAACTTTTGGATTCTCGCTTACTGAGGTGTTCCTGTATCTCTGTAGAGCTTAGGAAGCTATTTCTTGATTGAAGGCTTGCTGACTGATATCCGGACAGAGGATGGGTTGGAGATGTCAATGCCTTGGTCCTTTCATTACAGGCTGCTACTTCCCGGCAGATGTCAGGTGGTGCAATATTGGCTAAACAGTATAATTTCTCCAGTGGTGTAGGATGTAGACATCCTGTGATAATGTGGCGTAGATATCCTGTGATAATGACTCATTAAGAACCACATCCACTGTATTAACGTGGTGAGTTGTATTTCACACTGGGCATGCGTATTCAGCAGCAAGCTATTCTAGATAAAGTCACGTATCCAGAGATGGATGAACTGCATCCAAAGGCACTAAAGGAATTCACAGATGTAATCTCAGGGGCAGGTGTTAGCCATAATGTATCTCTGCAATAATAGTTAAATTTTTTGAAAAACAGAATCAGCAATGTGAATTATTGAAAGAAGATTTCTGTAGGAATGCTACATTTCTGTGTGATATCATGACAAATCAAAACAAGTTTCATATTTCTTTGCAAGATATGTGAAAAAAAATCTAAGCATTTTGGAATGTTTTCCTTTTTTTCAAAACACTTCTTCTTTAAAAGGATATTTCAAATGAACATTTTTCTGTTAGCAAAGGTCATTGATAAAATATACACATCATTTGAAGAATATGCGGCTGTTAGGTAAAGGTTTCCCCCGTCATAACGTCTAGTCGTGCCCGACTCTGGGGGTTGGTGCTCATCTCCATTTCTAAGCTGAAGAGCCAGCATTGCTCATAGGCACCTCCAAGGTCATATGGCCAGCATGACTGCATGGAGCGCTATTACTTTCCCACTGGAGCAGTACCCATTGATCTACTCATATTTGCATGTTTTTGAACTGCTAAGTTGGCAGAAGCTAGGGTTAACAGTGGGAGCTCACCCTGCTCCCTGGATTCAAACTGCCAACTTTTTGGTCAGCAAGTTGAGCATCTCAGTGGTTTAACCCGCTGTGCCATTGGGGGCTATTGACCTATTAATTGGAGGGTACAATGAATTACAGTATGACATTAACATTTCAGTCTCACCTAACCTAGTTGGTCACCAAAGCACCTAAAGAATGACAGATGGCATTGATTGAGCTCTCAGTAGATGACATTTTAAAGTCATTGTTTGATGCTAAGAAAAATCAAATTGAAAGCTGGATGGTTACCTCTTAGTTGTTTATTTATGGCAGATGGTAGAACTAGATGGCCTTCGTTGACCCTTCCAACTGTATGATTCCATGCTTTTATGAACATTCCTCAGAACTGAAGCAAAGGACATAAAGTTGGTGTATGAGATCATCCATGGGGGCTCAGTGAATCATCTTGGTGATCATTGTGTTATACGTTTGTGGTGCCTTGCTAGTTTAAAATCTTCAAAGCAGTTATGTGGGGCTGCTAATTTGGGGACGTGGTGCAGAGCGTGGGAGTGTTTAATCATTTCCTCTTATGCCATTTCCCTGGTCTAATTGCTCCCAAAGCTGGTATTAGCCCCCAGCACCGCTTCATTGATTAAGTTAACAACCCCAGATAGCTGCTTTGAAGTTTTAAAAACACCACAGAGATTCCTGAACACAGATCTTTTGCATCATGTTTTTCTTCTAAATGATGAAACTTTCCCCTGCCTACTGCCATATTCCTAATCATAATCCTAATAAAATTGTTGTTTTTAAATACATTTCCTTTTGACCTGTTTAGTATTATCACTTCATGTTAGCTGACTGAAACTGTATTAATGCCTCTACCAGCCAAAAGAATGGGTGTTTACATTCACAGAGATACATTTAATCCTTAATTCTGGACATTTGTTAGTTTTATCCTTCATCTCCCAGAGCCCTTTCACACTACATAGCGACTCCACTTTAACTTGCATAGTCCCATCCTATGGAATGCTGGGATTTGTAATTTGGGACGAGGGCCTTTGAACTTCACAGCCAGAGAGCTCTAGTGCTTTACTAAATTACAAACTCCAGGTTTCCATTGGATCCAACCGAGACCGTTAAATTGGCATCATAGTACTATAATTGTGTATAGTGAAAGAGACCCAAGAAAGTGATTTTGTACTGTATCCCTGCACTTTCCCTTGCAGTGTTCTAAAACCGTATTTCTCTCTTTAAATATTTAAAGGGAAAAAAAGTAATTGTGGGCTGGTTTTAAGTGGCGAAGCAGCAGAGAAAAGTATCATCCTCTTTCCCTCCTTCTTTTTTCACTCTAGGCATTTGTCATATACACTGAAGATAGTTAGCCACCCTGAGCAATTATACAAACAGGTAGATTAAAAAACAAATGTGCATTTAATACATAGGCTTGGACTTGTTTTTATCTATTAGTAGGGAAATAAGGTGTGGCTCATAGCAGAAAAGCAGAAGATGACCTTATTACTTGCATTTATACATGAATAGTCAAATCCTATTTGTCTTTGGGATAACAGAAGGCAGATATTTCCAGCACTTCTCTTGCCTATATTTTGATTTCAATTAATATGAAATGAATCTAACAGGAAATATGTTCATTGAATTTGACATTTGTCTGATAAGACATAACATTTAACTAAATGTTTCTTATTCTTAGTTTATTTTAAAAACAGAAAAGTAGGTTAATAACGCTACTGCAAAGAAGTTGCATTTTACAATCTGGTTAGCCACAAGACCCTCTCTATTTATTTCAGTGTAATAGAGATTAGAATATGATTTTAACTAAACACATTTTATTTCATTACACAAATACTCTCTTCTATAGCAGTAATTGTCCTTTTTTCGTGCCAGTCACTTCTGGTGTGAGAGAATTTGCCATCTGCAAGGACGTTGCCCAGGGGATACCCGGATGTTTTTATGTTTTTACCATCCTTGTGGGAGGCTTCTCTCATGTCCACGCATGGAGCTGGAGCTGACAGAGCAGTGGTTCTCAACCTGTGGGTCCCCAGATGTTTTGGGCTTCAACTCCCAGAAATCCTAACAGCTGGTAAACTGGCTGGGATTTCTGGGAGTTGTAGGCCAAAACAACTAAGGGGCTCACAAGTTGAGACTCACTGTGATAGAGAGAGTTCATCCGTGCTCTTCCTCGGTTGGATTCGAACCGGCAATCTGAAGGTTTTGAAGGCATAAATACTCTAAAGGCACCAGGCCCCATCTGATTCTGGAAGCTAAGCAGTGTCAGCCCTGCTTAGTACTTCAATTGAAGATCACCAACAAACAGTAGGTCAGTGGTTCTCAACCTGGGGTCCCCAGATGTTTTTGGCCTACAACTCCCAGACATTCCAGGCAGTTAGGATTTCTGGGAGTTGAAAGCTAAAACATCTGGGGATCCCAGGTTGAGAACCACTGCAGTGCTCTGGTCTATATTTCAGAGGGAGAAACTGGTGAAACCATCTTCGAGTATTCCTTGTCTAGGGGAGCTTCCAGACAGCACCAAATCGCAGGTTTTCGCCAGGGACAAAAATCCTAAGAGGTCCACATACAACCTGTTGATTCTGTGATTTCTGCCTCTGTCATTCACACTTGCTGCTTTGTCCTGGGATTTTGCCGCCCCCCAAGATGGCCGCTGCGGGACATCTGTCTGAAATTTTGGTATTTTTTTAAAAGAAAGTGAAGATGGGAATATGCAAATATGCAAATCATTGTATAAGTTCCATTCCTGGGTTATAGAGGCTGCATAGCCATCTGTGCAAACAAGTTTGGCTGTGTACTTGTGCCTGGGAACTAAGGGGTGCTGTTCCTGAGTTATACATGTCTGCTCCTCATTGCTTTTATCATAAAAATATGGGGAAAGTTGATTACATGGCAAAACTTTGTTTGTGTGTCACAAACTTCATTAAATGTGCAGAGGATGTAGTTTCTCTTGCCATGATAAAGTTTTCACCCTCTAGTCAACTGTTGCCATTTTTTAAGGATACAACCATTCAGGAATTGACATGTATAACCTGGGAAGAAACACACCAACATTAAAAAATCATGTATTTTCTGAGTGTACGAACATACAGAGATTCAAATATCCGCATTTTCCAGCCAGAACCAGGATATTCCTGCACCTGAAAATATTGCGTTTTTTGCTGTTTGTAGCGATTCCTTCAATGTTTTCAGGGAATGGTAGGGTTTGATGCGGGAGCTCCTGGGACAAAGGTATTGTCTAAACTGGCCCTAGGAAAGCCCTATGAGAACCACAGGTTTCCATAATCAACAGGCAATTTGAAGGCACACACTTGAAGGCACATACTTACCCTGAAGTATATGTGGAGTAAAATATTTACATTGTATATGTCTATTAAAGAAATATAATTATGAATGTAATTCTATAACAGTGTTCTTATAAAATACATAGTAAAGATATCATAAGAATAAAGCCAAAATTAACTTAGTTTAAATGGAAGAAAGGTGCTTTAAAAGTTAATGTTTAACCCAAGCTATCTGACGTCAACTTGGAAGCACAAGCTGCAGCCGTACATTTTGGCTAGACTGAGTGGGTACACGCAAAGGTCAGGCGGCAGCTCTCCTGAAACCAACTCTCCTTTCCTGTAAATCATTGTGAGAGGGGAGGAATACAGCTGTGACTTGGCTCTTCAATAAATTCATCCTTCTAGGACTAGAACATATTTATACGCCAAAGATACTGTGGACTGAACTATCAATCACACATACACACCACAAACATCCTTCTCTTTATTAAAAACAGTACAGACTATACCAGCAACAGACACTGGACGCTTGCCCTGCCTTTTGATTCAGAAGAATCCCTCATTGCCAGTTTACAAACTCAGACGAAGTACAACAAATATGGGGCTACTTCTATCCATCCTGATAGAATACACAATTCTGGGACAAGCCCATCCAGTCCAACTTTTCAACCACTGTGACTCTTCCCTCTCTTTTGCTGTTTTGGACCTCTTACACTTTTCTGTCACAGACAACAGGGTTTCAATTGTTCAAAGGCAGAACCAAGTGCAGCAGATACCTCGTACATAGGCAGCAAGATGCTAAACAGGCAAATAACTGCCTGCTTACAGGATCCTTTCTTTCCCTCGTAGGAGCATGGCACTGATGCATGTCAAAACTAGAGAGGATGTTAACCTTTTTAAATATCTAAACTCTCACTATAAATTGAGAAGTCTCAATGACCTCACTACAGAATACAAACTCATACTGTTGTATTAAAATCTTTCATACTCTAGAACAAACATCCTCGAACTCCAGCCCTCCAGCTGTTTGGGCCTCCATCTCCCAGAATTCCTGACTACTGAACAAGCTGGCTAGGGCTTCTGTTAGTTGGAGGCCCAAACGGCTGGAGGATATCTGGTCTAGAACATTACTAAAAGGCAGGCTGGGATCCTAGGTCATGGACAGAATTTATTCTTTTAATTCCCTAATTGTGTAACAGGCAAACAATAACAACCAAACTTTGATGGTCTTCCTGGCAGTAAAGAAACAACACAATCCCACCTTAACTCTTGGACTCTGCAATAGGGAAATGCATCACTGCATTTCCTGCTGGGTCATTCCCTATAACTTGTCTTTTCCTCCAGGAAGCAACACAGTGAATGTGTGTGCACATATGTACGACACACACATTTTGCACTCATTTCCTCATTTTGTATTACCCAAGCTTACCAGTCATTGATTTAACAATCTTTATTTATATGCCACTTTTCTTCCACAAAGGGACCCAAAGTGGCTTCCAACATGTTAAAATACAATACAAAATCAACAGCAAACAAATGCACAAATATAAGACATTATAAACAATCAAAGTAAAACATAACTAAGCATTTAAAACCATATTCAGTATTGAGCTGCCATAACACATCTTATTGCACTTAGCAATGATAGTAGGGAGGGTGCTAAGTTTGATTTTTCTAGGGAGGGTGTTCCAGAGCCTCGGGGCAGCTGCCGAGAAGGCCCTCTCTCTTGTTGCTGCCAACAGCAGGCCTCTCCTGATGATCTTAAGGTTCAGGTTTTTTAAAAATCATTAACACTAAAGTACACAGAAATCTATAATACGTGTAAAGATACAGTTGTCCTATTACTAACTAATATACAGAATAGAACAATGATAACAGACAAATTATAATCCTTACAGGCACATGAGTAATACACAAATACAAACTGTTTACAGCATTACATCAAACATTATATTCATGTTTGTATGTTTTTTCAGTAACAGATAAGTATGTTCAATAACTGAGTACAACACTTTAAATTCCAGTATTGTCCCACGTAGATAAAAGTCTTAGAAATGCATGGTCAAAGGAATAAACACTTGTATATTGTGGTTCACACTTTTTTTTAAATCATGTCAGAAGCAACTTGAGAACATACTGCAAGTCGCTTCTGGTGTGAGAGAAGTGCCTGTCTACAGAGACATTGCCCAGGGATGCCCAGATGTGTTAGCTGGGAGGCTTCTCTCATGTCCCTGCAAGCTAGAGCTGACAGACGGGAGCTCACCCCATCTAATGGATTCGAACCGGCAGCCTTCAGGTCAGTAACCCAACCTTCAGGTCAGCCAGGACAACAGTTTAATCCACTGCACCACCATGGTTCATGTAGGTTGGTATGAAGAGATGTGGTTGGGTAAGTAAGTTGGACCTGAACCGTTTAGGGCTTTAAAGGTCAAAACCAACACCTTAAAAATGTCACTAAATAAGCTAGTAACTAATAAAACGAGCAAAAAATAAATGGAATGGAACTGAATACAACAATAACCAAAACTACCAAAATATATACTATAATCAATCTATGTATTTTAAATACATGCTATTGGTATCATGATTTAAATTTTGTACAATGTAATTTGGCATATGTGTTTTAACTGTGTTGCACCCTGCCTTGAACTGTGAGAAGTAGGTAAGATATTGAATGTGTTGTTGTTGTTGTTGTTGTTATTATTATTATGTTGTTGAAGGCTTTCATAGCCAGAATCACTGTGTTACTGTGAGTTTTCCGGGCTGTATGAACATGGCCATACAACCCAGAAAAATCACAGCAACACATTATTATTGTTATTTATTGTAAATTCTGCTGTTAAAAAGTTCATCTCATAACCAGCACCACTCAAGATGAAATGAGAAGTTATTTTCAGGTTTAAAGTAGAGAGGTTCTCCCAACTTTTTCAGCCTTGGAGCTCTTTGTGAAGCAAAAATTTCTAGTGGAGCCCCAAGAAATGTTCTTATATTATATTATATTATATTATATTATATTATATTATATTATATTATATATATCAGCCATGGCCATTGATGCACTGTGTTTGAAAATTTGATTGATGAGCCAGGCCAGTGGATGGAGAGTGTTTATATGAACTAAATGAAAAAAAAATGAGCAAATTCCTGTGCAGACTTCACATATCTTATTTGTAGCACAAAAAAAGGAAAGAAAGAACAATACATTATTTTAAATGAAGAACAATTTTAACCAAAATAATAAATTTAATAGTATTCCAGGGGCCATCCAATCCAACCTCCTTCTGCCATGCAGGAAAAGTACAACCAAAGCACCCCCAACAAATGGCAACCCAGCATTTGTAATAATAGTTGTAATAGGAGTCACCCAAGGGGCCATCTAGTCCAACCCCCTTCAGCCATGCAGGAAAAGCTTAATCAACTGGAACTGCATCTCGCAACTGAGTCAGTCAAAAAACATAATGGAAAGGGATTTGGAAAGTTGGCTTGCAACAGGCAACAACAGGGTGGCAGAAAAATTGCCTTGAATCTAAGCCCTTTATAGAAAAGCCTGCATTGTGGAAGTAATGGTGTGAAGACAACTTTCTCCAGGGTCACCGTATCTGTTCAGGACTGTTTGCTTGAATTGGTGGATGGCAGATTGCATCCTCCCTGCCACCACCTATCTCTCTCTCACCCCCCTCCCCCGCAATTCCCAAGAGAGTAAAATATTGACACACCAGTAAGACTCAGCTGCAAAATATTTTGAGGAGAAACCTGCTCTTATCTGGGATGCCACATCATTTTGTCATGTCTGCCTGCATCAGATGCAACTGGTCAATAGCTGATTGGCCACTACTGTCCTATGGGAGAGTCAAGTTCCCCCTAGCATGGATGTAAAACTCCATTTTATAAACAAAAACAATTTCTACAGTTTCTGCCAAAATAAATACAAAAAAGCCTTGCTCAATTTTGTGGATGCACAAAAACGTTCAGGCAGAAAAATTCTAACCCAACATCTCTGACAAGCTGCATATTCATGGGCAGAGGTACGCTTTCTTGATTCAATTACATCCTGGCCTAGCTTTAAGAGGGAAAAAGCTTTAGAACACTTAATTTGCTGAAATTTTTCACCAAAACAGAAAGTACGACCCTTTGGATCATTTCATCCACTCTTGAAGCTTTTAAGGCTCCCTATTTCTCACATCTTGTTAACAGCAGTTGAGGAACTGGGTCTGACAGGGAACCTTAGACTGGCTCTGAATTCATCCAATGTCTGAACAAGGTAAGAGAAAAAAATGTCAAGGTTTTTTTGTGTGTGTCATGAGCAACTTGACAAACTGCAAGTTGCTTCTGATGTGAGAAAATTGGCTGTCTGCAAAAACGTTGCCCAGGGGATGCCCAGATGTTTGATGTTTTACCGTCCTGTGGGAGGCTTCTCTCATGTCCCCCCATGGGGAGCTATAACTGACAAAAGGGAGCTCACCCCACTCCCTGGATTTGAACCGCTGACCTTTCGGTCAGCAGTCCTGCCGGCACAAGGGTTTAACGCATTGCGCCACCAATGTCCATCTTTTACTTTCTTCTGAACTATTCTGATGAGAAATATTTTTTCATACCCATCAAACTTTAAACCATTAGAATAGGAAATTGAGTGTCTTCAAATTTAAAGCTTTACTTTTTCTTATAGGAGTGAATGACAGCATATCAGCACAATCAATTTATCCTGGATTCCGTTTCTTCGTCATGCTAAAGCAGAAATGCAAAACCTGCAGCCCTGCTGGTGTTAAACAAGCAAGTAATCCCACTTCTGCGGGCAAGACCTACAGCCCGACAACATTTGGAGGTTCGCTGCCTATTTGGTTCTTTGCCTAGAATGGCAGACCAGACTATGCTACAGGTATAATGCAAATTTTCTTTGAGGAACAGAACATTTCCTGACATCAATGGCAACAAAATCACCATCTGTAAACATCCTGAATTTCAAGCATGTTGACACTCAGCCAGCTTCCAACAACACACACCTGTGAAAAAGAAAGCCTGGCCGAGAGCAACAGTAACTATCACACACATCCGAATTACAAGGAGCTGAATCAGCCGTACTTGTGATCAATGTTATTGGAATGGCTGATAGATCTAATCTTGCCAGCACAGAAAACTGTCTGCCCCCCATTATCTGAGGGCCATCCATCACACAAGTCAATGCTGTTTCTGCAGCCGAGATTGGAATGTTCTAGTGAGTTTTGTGATCTTCAAATATCTCTGGAGCAACTCTGTTATCATCTTCCTTCAGAGGGGTGGCTGTAAGGAGTAAAATGCATTCTTGACTATCATGGACTGATGTCCTAAATATATGAGCAAACCCACTGGATCTATCACCACATAGAAGGATTCAAGGGCAGCATAGGCACAGCATAATTCTTTATAACTTCACAAACTAAGGCCCCATCTACACAGATCATTTAATGCAGTTTCAAGCTAACTTCAATATGCAGTGGTTAGACAACACACATTGTGAATGTGTATCTGCAACATGCTTTAAGACTGATTATTCTATACAAGCAACATCAGGGAATAGTAAAAAATCAAGCCCTTAAAGTACATCACCACACTATAATGTAACCATATTGCGTGACAAAATCTGCTCCATAGAATGTGAATTGTTGTATGTGTACACCCAGGGCACTCTACTGATGTGCACATTTACTCTCCAGAGAGACAGTTGGAAAAAATGCATTCTCAGCAGCTGTCAAGCCATAGATCCTGAAACCTGTTGGAGGCCATCCTCTGCGGTGTATGTAATCACCATATGGGCTGAAAGTGGTTTCGGGAATACCAGTCTGCACACTAAAACTGCTTTCTTCTATGTCAGTTTGAAACTGGCCTAAGTGTGTGGTGTAAATGTGCCTACAGTTGTACTGTTTTTGTTTCTGTGCAACTCATTCCAATATTTGGCCTAGAAGAAATGTTCTTTCTCCAAATGTGGAACAGGGAGGTGACAGAACTCGTTCTATTCTAGTCACTCTAGGCAGTTCTTCCAAACCAGAAAATTATCTTGCATCAAGAAAGGTTATACATATTCCATTTTTAAATTACAGCAAAAACATCTCTACCTAGCTGATAATGTTATATTCATCCACATCACAGCATTTCAAGAAGATGACATGAAGGACACTTTTTTCATGCAGACTAACAATCTTGGGGGCCATTCACACTCCACAAATGGAGTATTATTATTACACATCAAGTGTCTAGGGCAGTGGTTCTCAACGTGGGGGGTCCCCAGGTTTTTGGGCCTACAACTCCCAGAAATCCCAGCCAGTTTACCAGCTGTTAGGATTTCTGGGAGTTGAAGGCCAAAACATCTGGAAATACACAGGTTGAGAACCACTGGTCTAGGGAATCATGGGATTTGAAGTTTGGTCAGAGACACCAGTGGTGCTTTCTGGCTGAGAATTCTAAATGCCCCTTCCTAAACTGCAAATGTCAGGATTCCATAGGATTTGTGTGTGTATATATATATGTGTGTGTGTGTGTGTGTGTGTGTCAGGAGCGACTTGAGAAACTGCAAGTCACTTCTGGTGTGAGAGAATTGGCCGTCTGCAAAGATGTTGCCCAGAGTTTGCCCGGATGTTTTGATGTTTTTACAATCCTTGTGGGAGACTTTTCTCATGTCCCTACATGGAACTGAAGCTAATAGAGGGAGCTCATCTGTGCTCTCCCCGGTTGGATTCGAACCAGCTCACTGCGCCACTGGGGGCTCCTTTCCATAGGATGAAACGTTTGCAGTTAAAGTGGGATAATAGCACAGTAATTATGGAGTGTGAATGGCCTCTTGGTGGGATGAGCCCTTGGTGGTGTTGGGAGGAGGAGGAAAGAGAGGGGGATGGATGGAGAGGGTAATGCGTGGAGAGCTAATTAGAGAATAAAATTCCAGAGAGGAAAAGTATCTTGTCATGGGCTTAGAATGTTTATTTAATTTATTAAAAGTACTTATATACACATAATTTTTCTGCTCACTGTGACAATTAAAATAATGTACCACGAAACCCAATAAAGTCGTAAGAATAGAAAAACTGTTTGCTTTTTCAAAAAAGGCCAAGAACATTTTCAAAATCAAAGGGCTAGTAAAAAAACAAAGAGTCAGTGGGGTATTGCCCACCTTTCTTCCCTTGGGAGGGAATTTCACAGAGAAGGTGCTGTCAACTGAAGAGATCTGGGGCATGTGCTCCTCAGCCTAGCCACCCTTAGGATGGATCACACACACAGGGTCTTTCATGAGGATCTCAAAATTATGGCCAAAGAAATACTAATTTATTTTTGCCTTAAGATGTGATGGCACATTATTGCACTGTGAACACCAGGCACCCCTGACTCCCTGACATAAAGCAGGGGGAGAAATGATGGGCAGGAAGAAATGCATAACATGCCCCCTCTCCCCTGTCCCAAGACCCCAATTTCTTTTCTCTGGGTCAGATTCCAAAACTAAAAGCAAAGCCTACCAGGAGAGAAAAGGCTTGAGGGCTGGGGGGGGGGGGGGGGGGGGGAGGGGAAATTCCCAGAAAGAACAAGACCCTTTTGCTTTTACACCGTTTATCACCTTCAAAGACATGAGAATATTCCCCATGCAGGGAATACAAACAAGAGCCAATGACAGACATATGACATCATGGGTGTATGGAAACTCCCTTCATTTTAAAGGGTGATCCCCCTGCAGAGAGAACAGTCACAGAACCTGGCACTATACAATCAGCTTAGCTTAGCTTAGCTTAGTTTTTCCTAATCATTACATAAAGCAGACACTGGACATCTGCTCCATTCCTTGTTTGGGTGCTTGTCAGCTTTTCCCTTCTAATCATGATCTATCAGCCTGAATGTCCTTTTGGCTGAGACCTTATTGCCTGACATGGGCTGCTTGAGCTACATAAGATGTGCCTATGGTTTTGCCCCTGGACCAGTACAATAAAATAGTGTGACATAGTTTAAACCAGCCCAAGTATCTTTCATGAGCAAGAAGGGGCATTGAAGAAGCAGCTTATTATAAGGATCCCAACCCACTATTATTCCAGGACCAGAAATGCCTAGGGGTCTGTTTTTGTCTGCCCAGTGTCTAGACTCTAAGCCAATATTAGTACATGCCTTGGTTACATTCTGGTTGGATTGCTGTAATGCGCTCTACATGGGACTGCCTTTGAAAAGTGCTCAGAAATTTCAGTTGGCGCAAAGAGCAGCAGCCAGACTACTAACTGGAGCTGGCTACAAGGAGCATATAACTCCTCTGTTGCAACAGCTTCAGTGATCACCAACACATTTCTGAGCACAATTCAAAGTGCTGGTTTTGGCCTACAAAGCCCTATATGGCTCCGGTTCAGGTTATCTGAAGGACCATATCTCTTTCTATGAACCTGGGAAACATCTACGATTTACTGGGGAGGTCCTTCTCTCGGTCACACCACCAGCTCAAGCGTGTTTAGTGGGAACACGGAAGAGGGCCTTTTTGGTGGCTGCTCCCAGAGTGTGGGACTCCCTCCCAAGAGAGACCAGGATGGCCCCATCCCTGCTGACTTTCCACAGGAGGTTAACACCTTCTTCTGCTAGGAGGCATTTAGGGAAAGATATGGGGCAGGATTTGGGGAGGTGTGGGTGGAATTGTGGGGGGGGGGGGGCTGTGACTGTTAAAGGTAATTTTAAATGTATTTATTGTATTTTAATATGCTTTTTAAACACTATTACTAGTTAATTGTTTTTAACTTTTGTATTACGCTTTTTAAATGTAATTAAGTGTGGGATTGTTTGCTGCCTTGAGTCTCCACAGGAAAAAGACAAGGTATAAGTTATAAGTTATAACTAACCCTTAAAAGTCTACCTAAGATCAAAGGTTTGTTTAAAAAGCCATGTTTTTAAACTGGAACAGAAGTCTTGAAGTGAGGAGGCTAGCCTAATCTCGCTAAGGAGGGCATTCCAGAGCCGGGGGGCCACCACTGCAAAGGCCCTCTCTCTCATCCTCACCAACCGTATTTGGAACAGTGGTGGGACTGAGAGAAGGACCTCCCCGCCAAATCTCAGAGCCCGCACTGGCTCATAGAAGGAGATGTGGTCTCGAAGATAAGTTGAACCCGAAACATAGCATAAAGTTAATAATAATAATAATAATAATAATAATAATAATAATAATAATAATAATGTCAATTCTGACCAGCAGTGGCCCTCCAGGGCCCCAGGCAAAAATCTTTATCAGAAATCTTCTTAAATGAGGACAATAGCAGTTGAACCCGGAATCTTCTGTATTCAAGATGATGCTCTACCAAGCATTCCTTGCAATATAAAATGGGGAGATAGGATTCCCAATACAAAGTTTTTTAGAGGCTATAAAATACCAGTTATAAAGAGCACTCTATATTGGCCCTGATATAGGGTCCTGAAGGAGGTCTCCATATCATTAGGAAGGTACTCTACTTAACAGACATTTTATATGCTGGCCCATCCTTATATGGAAAGGTTTAGGAAGCCCATCCTTAAAGACTATAAGACTCCAAGAGCAACATCTCCATCTCTACAGGACAGGACAAGTTGCAAAGCCAGAACTATTAACTCTGTCTTTCACATGCAAAACTCATGCTTATGTTTACAAAGTATGACATGATGCTTGCCAAACCAGTAACTACACTACACTGTAACTATACTAGTTACAGCACTATGATACCATGTCAGATGTCATGGTTCCATCCTACAGAACTATAGGTCCACTCTCCTGAAACACAAAAATATGAATGATACTTCACAGAAAATTCTAAGTACCTCCCCAAGCTACAAATCCTAAGTAGCTACAAATTCCAGAATTCAGAGCCTCAGCACTTAAAGTGAGACCGATATGCCATACTGATGGAGTGTACATTCTCTCCAGGTCTCTATTTTCATAACTTAAAAATAAAGCTGATGTCCACATGACCCTCCCTTGCACTAAAAAGGAAAGGTGTTATTAAATATATGGTATCTGCTGAGTCCTACTTTATTTCTGCCATACTGGGGCATTAGGACTGCGGGGCACTTCTGCAGGGAGCAACGTAAACAAAGAGGCAAAGAGAAAATGAAACCTGTAGAAGTGATATACAACGGATGGTGTTCAGAAATCAAAAATGATAATAACAAGAAAGGAATTAACATTTCCTATTATCAGAAGAAACCTTCAACTGCTGTCCATCTTCTGTACTGTGCTCTTCACCTACAAAGGCCCAGAGAGGTAATTGTAAGGATGTCTCTTAAATTCAGTCCTATGACTGCAACCCAAAGTGGCCCCAATAGATCCATGAATCTGATTTGCACATCTCCAACATTATTTTATTATCATGTGGATAGCCAGAAACTTCAAAAGGAATTATCAAAACTGGGAGGACAGGAAATGGAACAGCAAATAAGATTCAGTATAAGTAAGTGCCTGCAAAGCACACATCAGAAAATAACTTCATATGTGCAATGACTAATCAACTTAATTTTAAAAAATGACAGGACATGGTAGCCGTTTAAAAAGGCAAATTGTATTTTTAAGGATTATTAGGAAAGGTGAAGAAAACAAAACTTTTCATGCATTGATATAAATCAACAATATGAAAAAAGATATTATAAAGCTGAAAAATGTCCCTGGTTTATGATCACATAATGATCTATTCTTCACTTGAGCTAATTGTGTAAGTTCTACTATTTGTAAAGATTTTTGCTGCAAAAATGAAGCAATGACCTCTGGCTTACCTTCTTATTTTTTTTCTGGATAGTTCAGTGCGCTTCAAAATGAAACATTAAGCTGCAACTGCTTGGCATTCCTATATGACTATTCCTGGAGAACTAGTAGAAATAAAAACAGTAGTAGAGGTTAATATGTATTTTTAATAATAAAAAATAACACTAGCCAACTCACATTTTGGTGCCTCAAATATTAGCCTTGTTTCTGGGTTTATTTGACATAAGATTCCAAAAATAGCACTATTTGCCCCCATCAGCTCTAGGTTTTGAGATGCAGAACATATGACATCTACCAGTCTTCATCTGCTCAACCACAGAAAACCATGATAACTGTAAGAAACTAGAGCTGATGCGGTCTAGGCAATGCAATTTTCTGAATTAGCACCCCAAATAGCTCCAAGAACAGGCTTAAAACCCAAGATACCAAGAGAGAAAATTGTTGTTGTGTTTAGTAAGGGAAGCAAAGAATCTGATGTTACTAAAGATTTTATATCTGTGAGCACAGTGATATCCAGGCATATCATATAGCGTATTCTGAGCCAATCCTAATGCGACCCATTGCACCTAAATCCAAATAAAAAGGTTAAAAACAGCCATTCCTGACTGGTGTTACACCAAAAGAATATAACAAAAATGAATGTTGCATCTAACAAGAAATGTAATATTTTTAAAACTTCCATTCTATGAGGTCAAATACCTTTGGGGACTCTAAAAGACAGAATTTGTTACTTCTGAATTCTTGCATTGATACGATGGTAAACACTTTTAGCTGTTAGCTCACAGTAATTTCCTTGCAACAATGTCCTACTGATCATAATAGATCAAATTGTTTCTAATATTATCTGCAGAGAATTGTTACATTCTTGATTCAACAATATTGTTATAAGGGCAGAGGGTGAGTTTCTATCTTTTCATTCCTACTTTGCAATTTTGAAATAAAATAGTAAATTCAAGCAACCAGCACCCCATTTAACAATAATGTATAATCACTTATTTAGGAAATGGAAAGCGATCAGTTACAGTCTCGAATAAATCAAGGGTAAGCTTTTTAGAAAGTGAGAATAAAAGACCAAGCAGAGAAGCTCACTTATTACTGAGAGGGCCTAGATCAGTGGTTCTCAATGTGTGGATCCCCAGAAGTTTTTGCCTTCAACTCCCAGAAGCTAGTAAACTGGCTAGGATTCCTGGGAGTTATAGACCAAAATGCCTGGGGACCCACTGGTTGAGAACCACTGGCTTAGATGTATCCTCGAGACCAATATTCATGGGTTCATTCATTCACATCTGACAAAATATGTCCTCTTGTGGCACTTTTTGGGTCCTCCAGACAGTTTTATGGCATTTTTAGGCAATATGGCCTTCATTTCAATAGGATTTGCTATTATCCACAGTTCTGCAAAGTGGATACGGGGGCATGCTGTATTTTCTTTATTTCATCAGGCTGTGGTAAGAAGATTGAACAACCTCCACAAATGAGCAAAATTGAAACAATCACATAATTTACAATTTTGTTTAAAACCTGGATTTCTTTGCTTGCTGTTCTTGCTCTCAATGTAATCTTACCACTTTATTCATGAAAATGTACGTGTTCTGTTTATTTGAAAATCCATTATGTGAGGAAAAAAGACAATGACAGCATAATGTCTTTTAACTGTGAGTGACAAAAACTCTCTGTCTGGAAGCACTTCCATATCACTCACAAGAACTCTTGCAGGTAGTTTGGAAGATTCCTAACTATGACTTGTATACTGATTTGTTGTTGCATACAATTGTAAAAGAAGAAGGATCCTAGAGTTGAAAGAGACCACATGGGCCATCCAGTCCAACCCCCTGCCATGCACAATCAAAGCATCCCCAGGTGGCAATCCAACTTGTTTAAAAACCTGCAAAGACGGGCTCCCACCACACTCCTGAGTTCAGGAAGAATCTCCTTTCCTTTAATTTGAACCCACTGCTCCAATTCCTAGTCTCCAGGGCAGCAGAAAACAAGCCTGCTCCCTCTTCCTTATGACATTCTTTCAAATATTTAAAACATGACTATCGTGTCTCATCTCAACCTTCTCTTCTGCAGGCAGGGATCTAGAGTCACTAGATTCAAAGTTACAGAAAAACTGTAAGATGGAAAAATATCTGTCAAAAAATATATACAGCCTAGAATTCCTATATTAGGTAGTTCCACAAAAGATGATCTCAAGTGTCCACACCATTTCCAACACTACTGACTTCAGTATGGCCCCTGTAGCTGCAGCTGGGGAAAAACCAGGTCATCTCTATTAATTTTTAAAGTCCTCCAGATGACTCTCCATTTTCTATGGAGGCTACCACTCCCTATGCAGAATTGTCTGCCCACTTTTATCTTTCCCACAAAGAAAAGGTTGAAACCCATTTTTTAAATGTGGAGAGGATAAAGTACCACTGTTTTGTATGAAGGTTAAACGCTTTGTTAGTGGCAATGTGGAATCTGAAAAATTGGTCTTTCCTAAGGTAAGATAATTGTGCAATTCCACTGCCTTATTCACATGGTTTTCAGAAAGTTAATGCATGATCTTCCATTCTTACATTTGCTGCTACTTCTCACTAACCATATTTTAAAACACTGTCGGGCAAAAATAACTGCATAATACCTTTTGAGCATTAGTGTTAGAAGCCCTCCACCTGGAAGCACCAAATATTTAAGTAGAACTAAAGTGTTTTGGGGCTAGAAGTACTTCAGATTTAAGTGAATGATTGGTGTAGTTTAAGAATTCTTCAAGATATACATTAACTTCCCCGCCTGAACACCTTGACAGGCAAAGAACCACAACTTCCCCTTTTAAGGTCTACTTTCTCTTGTCAAGAAGCATTTCCTGCTTCCTAAACCCAGTCAGCCATGCTCTCCTGTCCAGTTTTATGAGTCTCAGTGGCCAAACACACCGGTGGTGGATTACACTTCAGCAGCCATGTTCTCTCTGTACCCAACTGAGAATCATTCAGCAACATTAAGCAGACTGATTGACCTTGGAATATCCCTAGAGTCTGTAGCAACAGAGGTGTCAAAATCAAAACGAATATGGTCGATATGAAAATATTCCCTGAAATATTCAGCAAGCATTTCACAGGAGGCCTTCAATGGTTTTTCAACATCTCCAAAGAGACCAGATAAAACAAGAGCTACCATCTATCAGAGAAATTTTGTTGGACAGCCCCCCTTCCCATGAGCTCAGCAATGGCAGAGTATTACCAGAGTAAACTATACATGTAGCTCCTTTGTTTGGTTGGCCAGGCTCATTGTATAACCACAATCCAGGTTTTACACCATCTCCATGCCTTCTTCATCATCTTGATCTCACTAGTAAAATAAGGGGCTAAGCAGCACTTTGATTCAACCATACCTGCCATCTCAGCCACCTTCATATACCACAGAGATGAAGGCATTGGTAAAAATAATATAGTCCTGCTGATGTTGTTGAACTACAACATCTAAGAGTCATAGCCAACATAGGCAATAATGAAAACTGGCAGAAAACCTGGATTGTGGCTATGCAATGAATCTGGTCCCTTGCAATTTAACACCACTTGGAGGGCCACAGGGTTCCCACTGCTGTTCTCATTAATCCTCCAGATTCCATTAACATCTGGAGACAGGCTACCCCAGTGGACCTGACATCCTTGCAGAGAGAAGTTACCATTGGCCTCAATCTTTACAGGAAGTGATCCATCAAAGTCAACTGACACTGAGAAAACATATCTCCTCCCAGGCTATTCTCCTCAAGACCAGCTGAGAAAACCAGAGCTAAGAGTATGGCCTTCTATATATGATCCACAAATTTTGTATTAGAATATTATGTGCTGCGTGTGAGCTCCAAGGAACTTTAGATTGAATGTTGATGAAACAGAATGCTGGATCAAATGATAAGGAAAGGGACAGTACGTTTTATAATTTTACCATATTTACTCATTAAAAAATCGTATCCCATCCTTCCACTACAGTCACAGTACTCTGGAATGCTAACCATTTTAAAACCACAAAATCAACCATAAAAATAACAATATAGTAAAAAAAAAAGTAGAGTAGACTAATACCCAACACCACCCTAGCAGCTGAAATACCTGCTGGAATACCAATAACTCAGCCAGAAACAGAAATTAAAATGAAAGGAAGCCCAAATAGATAAAGCCCCAAATAATCTAAATACGAAGTCAGCCACCCCCACACACAATTTCACAGTCCAAATCATTGCATTTGTGTGTACTTTTCTGTCTACATTACTCTCAAAGCAATTCACGACAAAGCCAATCGCACCTCAGCAGCCATTGGGAATCAAAGCAGAGGCTTGATAGATTTTAAGGAATAGGCAGGCTTGGGCAGATAGATAAAAATCAATTTGCAGTGCAATTCTATACCTGTCTACTCAGAAGTTCTATTACATTCAATGGGACTTCCTCCAGGCAAGTGTGCATATTATTGTAAACTTAATATGTAGGTTGCTTTCATACTTTTGTTTGTGCCATAATTTCCCCCTTCTCTGTACTGAAAGTTCCATTGCTAGGGAAGGGTAACCCGATCCCCTCCACCAGACCAGCAATCTGCTATCTGATTAGATTAACCTGCTTCCCTTTCAAGCCTACTGCTCTTTGTCTGGAAACCATTCACTCACTATTCACTAGCAATTGTGCCATCAGCACTGTCACTTTTTGTGAACATATGGCACCCCAATGCCTTGCACTGATCATCAGTCCATCATTTGCCACTGGTCCAACTAATCTGATATTTTGCCAGCACTGTCATCCTAATTATCTTAAAGGAAGATTTGGGGGAAGTTTTCCATCCCAGATCTTGCAAAGCCCCAAAACAAAAAAGCATTAGCTACCTATAGTAATTGCAAGTTTAAAAAATACCATTTCAATTCACCTTGCTTTTCCATTTCTCAAAACTACTAGAATGTTACTTTTTGGGAAATCATCTGATTTCCACAAAGCCAGGGGCATGTGGTACAAGGCACAGTCACTTCCAGCCCACCTCATCATTACCTAGACATCTACAACAGAGAGTAAACCACAGCATGAATCAGAATTTCAGCCATAGGATATTCTTCCTCTACCACAAAGGCCACATCCTTTAAACATAAAAACATAACTAAAATTATTGTTAAATAGCAAAAGTTGTAAAGCTAACCATGTACCTTCATTACTGGAGAAAAGAGTTGATTGCAAATAACTAGTTAGCAACTATTTTCCTCTGAGCCTTGCACGAGTCCTTTCTGCCACTGAGGTCTGCCCCTTCCAGGAAAAGCTCCTTTAAGCTAGAGGATAATTTGATCTATATATTGTTAATTCAAATAGCTGTACTTTAAGAGTTCTACATCATTGAAAAGGTCAGGTTTCCCGTGTGTTAATCATTAGTTGGCTCAGACAACAGACTAGCTGTATATTTAAAAATTGCCAGTTACCTGAGTGCCTGGAAAGCAGGTGCAAGTTGGAGCAGACAGTACTAGGCTAGCTAGACCACTGTCCTGACACAATGGGAATCAGCTTCATATGTTCATTAAAACGCAGTGGCAATTTTGTAACACAGCAAGTGAGCAGCACGGTGGTCTACAAAGAACAGCAGGCTGGAAAAAGGAGTTTCCTTGCCTAATTGCATTGTAACCTTCCTGGCCTTGTGGCAGGACTCAGGTGACCCTTTGAGATCTGGATGAAGCTTTACACAGAAGCCCAGTGGCCACTGTGCAGCACAGACCAATTATATATCGCCATCCAGCAGTCCAAAACTCAGAAAGACTAGTGTGCTTCTGGAGTTCTTCCAATGAATTATGGGGCAATTGAGATGATATTTGCTCTCCTGTGCTGGATGTGATTAGGCCATTGAATATTATGTGAAGGAAAGTCTATTCAACACTCCTCTGCAGAAGAGGTAACTCCCAGATGTTCAAATCAACTGGGGAAACCACCACTTGGTACCTATGGCATAGGTATAGCAGAAACAATTCATCTTCTGTAGAGTCCACTGGAAACACCACACAACTGATCCGTACAAATCAGAGCTTTGCAAACACTTCCCTTTTTAGACATGCATCACTTTGTGACTCAGTAATTCAGTTTTACCAGCAAACCGGAGTAAATTTTTCATTTATATATTTTTAAAATATGATTTGTAAGAGAATAACATACATTTTCAAGATGTTTGTCATTTATGAGTAACAATATGTTACTAATATGTACTAACATCAATAATGTGACTAATACTAATCAGCACCTTTGCTGCATAAAAATGCATGCAAGTTGGTTTTGCTTATGTCACATATATTCATAGGTTCATGTGACACACCTGCACACTGCAGCCGACACACAAATGAGTCTCGCAACACATAGCTTTGGAAAGCTCTGGTGTAAATGTCTAAAACTGTCACTAAGGAACATTAGACAACTACCATATTTCTTTAATTGTAAGACGCACACTAACTTCAGTACCATTACCACCAACAAAAATACACAAGATACATGTGTGATTTTGAGATGCACCCCATTTACATATACACATTCATAATATGTATTTTATAATACATGTATATTGTAAGATACTCTTATAACAAAGTGCTTTGAATGTGAAAGTACAAAGCATTTAATTAGAGACTGTCCACTCTCCCTCTGAATAAGGAGCACACAAACGATTATCTGTGGCCTCTCGATTTGCCAGAAACAAACCTCCAGTTTGCTAGAAAAATTGAATTTGGAAAGTTCTGTATGAAGGGGACCCCATTTGGAGTTGGGGCTTCCACAGTTTAAGAAGCAGTGCTCCCGATGAAACACTTTCAGAAACAGGGGGAGGAGTTAAGAGACAAATGGGGGTCAAGCAATTGGTTGTTATGGCATGAAATGTCACAAAAGACTACAGAGTGGAAGAAGAAGAAGAAGGAAGGTCCCAAGACAGATTTAGATCAAATATTACAATGGAAAATTGAAAAGGGGAGAGGGAAAGAGGTTATGTTATACTCTACTTGTTTGACTCAAATAAATAAACTATTTTTAAATAAAGACTTCCAGAAACAGGTCTTCCAGGCTGGAATTTTTGGGGGGAAAGTTGTGAGCAAGTCTGTTTTTCCTTCTGAAGCCACCAGGCATACATTTCTCTTGCAGGTTTTCTTTGAGGTGTCTTGAAATACACAAAAGGCTGCCTCGGGGATTGGAGGCTCATGCAGGCCTATAGCCAGAAAGAAAATCCAGGAGGGGTTGAAACTCTCCCCCCCCCCCCCCCAAGATGACTTTCCAGGCCAGTATCTCCTGATCTGGCAGGAGTTCTCAACAAGGCCCTGAAATTACCTTCATTATGCAAAGGTTCTTCACAGGTAATAGGTTCTGAATCTTTGCTCCCTCTTTAAGTCAGTTCTTGTCGGCCACAAAGGACAATAGTTTTCACAATTGGCAGAAGTTTCTGTTTTCTTCTGCTTTTTTCTTATTTCCTTTATCATAATGACGGGTTATATCAAGATGTTTTCCACTTTGAATTAATAAGAAATTTTCATCCAAGCACAAGTTGTTCTGATGGTACTCTGTTTTTTGGTGTCTATTGAAAACTTCTATTGCATTTTTCCACCACACAAATAGTTTAGCAACCAATGCATTAAGCTTCTGATGAGCACCTTTACCCGAACTTCTCCTCCAAACACCATACAGTACTTACTGAGTGCACCTTGTACATGCAATGAGTAGGCTAACCAGGGAAATCTGTTGAACCATTTGGGTTAAACTCTTAGATGCCTCTTCTTATCCACAGGAAATACATATCCTGGCAATAGAGTCTGTGGATTTTGCACCAGTTGAGCTTTCACTTAGTCTTGTTGATATAAGTCCAAGATCTAAGAATGACACAATTTCTTGTCCTTGCTCCTGTTCCATGGAAACAGTGGTTCCCAACCCATAGGCCTCGGCCCACTGGTGGGCCATGAGGCCTTTCAAAAAGGTCCACCAGAGGGAGAGAAGGAAAGAGATACCAGCAGGTTGCCCTCGCCAGCACTTTCTTGATGGAGAAGACTTATTTGGCAGCATGGAGAGTCCCCCCCAAAGTTATTGTTATTATTATTAGCTCCTATTGCCAAATATCAAAGGAAAGTAGCCCTTTTAAGAGCCTGTTTAGTTCCCCAAAGTAATTATTATTTTATTGTATGACACAGCAAACAAGATAGATATGCTGGATTTCGTTTCACAAAATCACAAGTCGAACACTTCCCAAGTGTCTAGGACTGTGTGATGTATTTTCGGATGATGCGTGCAGATCCCAGTAGGATGGCCTTCTGCAGTTGACAGATCGTAATTTTGTCAATGTCTATTGTTTCCAAGTGCCGGCTGAGATCTTTTGGCACAGCACCCAGTGTGCCCATCACCACCGGGACCACCTGCACTGGTTTCTGCCAGAGTCTTTGAAGTTCAATCTTGAGGTCCTGATAGCGGCTGAGTTTTTCCTGTTGTTTTTCGTCAATGCGACTGTCACCTGGGATGGCGACATCAATGATCCAAACCTTTTTCTTTTCCACAACTGTGATGTCTGGTGTGTTGTGTTCCAGAACTTTGTCAGTCTGGATTCGGAAGTCCCACAGTATCTTTGCGTGCTCATTTTCCAATACTTTTACAGGTTTGTGATCCCACTAGTTCTTTGCTGCTGGCAGGTGGTACTTGAGGCATAAGTTCCAATTAATCATTTGGGCCACATAGTTGTGCCTCTGTTTGTAGTGTGTCTGTGCGATTTTCTTACAGCAGCTTAGGATATGATCAATGGTTTCGTCAGTTTCCTTGCAGAGTCTGCATTTTGGGTCATCAGCTGATTTTTCGATCTTGGCCTTAATTGCATTTGTTCTAATGGCTTGCTCCTGGGCTGTTTTTGTTGCTGTTGTTGTTATTATTATTATTATTATTATTATTATTATTATTATTATTATTAGCTCCCATCGCCACACATCAGTTGTAATGAGAAAGCAGCCTTTTGTAAGACCCTGTTTAGTCCCCCAAAGTAATTATTATTATTATTGTTATTAACTTCCATTGCCAAACACAAGAGTTGTAAAGGGAAAGCAGCCCTTTGTAAGACCCTGTTTAGTCTCCCAAAGTAGTAGTAGGAGTAGTAGTAGTTGTTGTTGTTGTTAGCTCCCATTGCCAAACCCAAGAGTTGTGAAGGGAAAGCAGCCCTTTGTAAGACTCTGTTTAGTTACCCAAAGTAACTATTATTATTACAGTAGGGTCTTGCTTATCCAACATAAATGGGTCAGCAGAATGTTGGATAAGGGAAAATGTTGGATAATAAGGAGGGATTAAGGAAAAGCCTATTAAACGGCAAATTACATTATGATTTTTCAAATTAAGCACCAAAACATCATGTTTTACAACAATTCAACAGTTCAATACATGGTAACATTATGTAGTAATTACTGTATTTATGAATTTAGCACCAAAACATCACAATGTATTGAAAACAATGAGCGCAAAAACATTGACTACTAAAAAAGACTACAAATAAAGATAGAATTGCTGCCTAGAGAAACAGCTGGGGATCCAGGTGGGAGGCAGACTGCGTTGGATAATACAGAAAGTTAGATGAGCGAAGGTTTGATAAGCGAGTCTCTACTGTATTAGCTCCCATTTCTTGATGTGTTCGTTTTTAGGGCTGTTCCTGGGGTTACTTGGGGTGCTGATTCAGAAAACTGATGGACCACATCAGCTCTAGATTGTTAAATATGGTTTTCTGTGGATGAGCAGATGGTGACTACTGGATTGCATATGTTCTGTATCAGAAACTAGAGCTGATGTGATCTATCTAATGCAATTTTCTGAATCAGCACCCCAGATAACAAAACCGAATTTAAAGTTGATCAAAAACTGATTAGTGACCCTTTTGGTATTAATGTTGGAGAGTGGTCCCTGGTCAAAAAAAGGTTGAGAACCACTGGATTAGATCAGTGGTTCTCAACCTGCAGTCCCCAGATGTTTTTGGTTTTCAGCTCCCAGAAATCCTAACAGCTGGTAAACTGGCATGGATTTCTGGGAATTGTAGGTCAAAAACATCTGAGGACCCCAGGTTGAGAACCACTGGATTAGCTGTACCAGTGGAAGACAGTTTCCACAGTTTCTTCCTGCAACAAAGGTCAACCCACCCTGCACCTTAGTCTATGGTTTATTTTATGTTCCAGCATTTAATGTTCGCTGTATATATGTTGTGAGAAGGGGGAAATGTTTTAAATAAATAAGTATGATGCAGTTGAGCTCCACTGAATGAGTCTACACCAGGCATGGGCAAACTTCGGCCCTCCATGTGTTTTGGACTTCAACTCAACTGGCTGTTAGGAATTGTGGGAGTTGAAGTCCAAAACACCTGGAGGGCTGAAGTTTGCCCATGTCTGGTCTGCACTGACCCTGTGACATCCCAAGGCTCTACACGGGGCATCCCTGAAAGCCCCCTTTTTACTACCATGATATGGTCAGTGTGTAGATTCATATAACAAAGTTGAATGACTACACGGACCATATATCACTCCCAGGGCTCCACAAGGCTGGACTGAACGAGTCTACACAGACCATATGCCATTCCCAAAGCTCTAAACAGAACATCCCTGAAAGCCCACTCGACATTCCCATGATGTGGTCAGTGTGTAGACTCATATAATACACTTGAGCTGCACTGAATGAGTCTACACCAGGCATGGGCAAACTTTGGCCCTCCGTGTGTTTTGGACTTCCACTACCACAATTCCTAAGAGCTGGTAGGAAGTTATGATTTGTGGGAGTTGAAGTCCAAAACACTTGGAGGGATGAAGTTTGCCCATGCCTAGTCTACACTGACCCTATGTCATCCCAAGGCTCTACACAAGGCGTCCTGTCTACATTGCCATTAAACATTCAGTGTGTTGAGCTGCATTATATGAGTCTACACTGGCTAGATATCATTCCCAAGGCTCTACAAAGGGGTTCCCTGAAAGCCCACTCTACACTGCCATGATATGGACAGTGTGTAGAGTCATATAACACAGTTGAACGACAACACTGACCATATGTCAATCCGAAGGCTCTACAAGGTTGTCGCTGAAAGCCCCATCTACACTGCCATGATATGGTTAGTGTAGATTCATAATGCGGTTGAGCAACCCCCCCCCCCCCCCCCATCCTGCGCCTAAGGCTTTGCCTGCTGGCTGCAGGTAGGCCAACTTGGTTGCTTCCATTATGTCAGCTATTGCAATGTAAATGGATAGAAAGGTAGGTAATGTTAGTGGGAATAATCAAAATGTGTGCTTGCAGTTCTGGAGGGACTCTTTAATTTTTACTTCTCATAGACTTGGCACGGAGATTTGGTTAACCAGTTAACATTCATTTATTTATTCATTTATTGGCGACATTTATATAACGCCTTTCTCATCCTGAAGGGGACTCAGGGCGGCTTACAAGTTATATGTACATACAATAAATTATATTATTAGCATAGCACAATATAAGCATTATATATTACTATATTGTACTATACCACTATATTGCAATATTATTAGTAATATTAAATGTAATACATACAGTAGAGTCTCACTTATCCAACATCCGCTTCTCCAATGTTCTGGATTATCCAACGCAGTCGGCCTCCTGCTTGGATCCACAGCTCTTTCTCTAGGCAGCAAGGACTGAACTTTTTACGGATTTAATTTCCAACGATGTTGTTACTGTAAGTTCATTTGATGCAAGTCTATCTTTATTTGTAGTCAATTTGATAGTAGCCAATATTTTTGAAGTCAATGTTTCCAATATATTGTGATGTTTTGGTGCTAAATTTGTAAATACAGTAATTACTACATAATGTTACCATGTATTGAACTGCTTTTTCTGTCGATTTGTTGTAAAACATGATGTTTTGGTGCTTGATTTGTAAAATCGTAATGTAATTTGATGTTTAATAGGCTTTTCCTTAATCCCTCCTTATTATCCAACATTTGCGCTTATCCAACGTTCTGCCGGCCCATTTATGTTGGATAAGTGAGACTCTACTGTAATATATAATTATAATAGTGTATTATTATTATTATTATTATTATTATTATTATATTGTATTACATTATAATATTATTGTCAATATTATATGTGACTCTACTGTAATATATAATTATAATAGTGTATTATTATTATTATTATTATTATTATATTGTATTACATTATAATATTATTGTCAATATTATATGTACAGTAGAGTCTCACTTATCCATGCCTCGCTTATCCAAGATTCTGGATTATCCAAGCCATTTTTGTAGTCAATGTTTTCAATATATCATGATATTTTGGTGCTAAATTCGTAAATACAGTAATTACAACATAACATTACTGCATATTGAACTACTTTTCTGTCATTTTTGTTGTATAACATGATGTTTTGGCGCTTAATTTGTAAAATCATAACCCAATTTGATGTTTAATAGGCTTTTCCTTAATCTCTCCTTATTATCCAATATATTCGCTTATCCAAGCTTCTGCCGGCCCATTTAGCTTGGATAAGTGAGACTCTACTGTATATACAATATATTATATAATTAGTATAGCATAATATTAGTACCGTGTTTCCTCGAAAATAAGACAATGTCTTATATTAATTTTTGCTCCCAAAGATGCTCTAGGTCTTATTTTCAGGTGATATCTTATTTTTCCAAGAAAAAGAATTCACATTTATTGTTGAACAAAAAAAATGAACATTTATTGTATACTGTACAGTAGTTGTCATCACAAACCAGCATAACCAGACAAACGGTAATCCTATCAAAAATTTCTTGTTACTACAATTATTTCCATGTATAACACTCTATGGTACGTACATTTACCGATCCTGCATGCTCTGGTGTTCTGTTCAGCAGGCATGCTTCCAAACAAAAATTTTGCTAGGTCTTATTTTTAGGGGAGGCCTTATATTTAGCAATTCAGCAAAACCTCTACTAGGTCTTATTTTCTGGGGATGTCTTATTTTAGGGGAAACAGGGTATTACAGTAGAGTCTCACTTATCCAAGCCTCACTTATCCAAGCCTCTGGATTATCCATGCCATTTTTGTAGCCAATGTTTTCAATATATCGTGATATTTTGGTGCTAAATTCATAAATACAGTAATTACAACATAACATTACTGCGTATTGAACTACCTTTTCTGTCAAATTTGTTGTATAGCATGATGTTTTGGTGCTTAATTTGTAAAATCATAACCTAATTTGATGTTTAATAGGCATTTTCTTAATCCCTCCTTATTATCCAACATATTCGCTTATCCAAGCTTCTGCTGGCCCGTTTAGCTTGGATAAGTGAGACTCTACTGTATTAGTATCCATGAGTAAACTAGGTTTGTTTGTTTTTTACCTGACAATATTCGTGGGTGGCTTGAACCCCTAAAGCGGCCTCTTGGCTCCGGGCTGGCGCTTGGGTGCCTTTCCCTCCGGTGGGCTCCGGATCCGAAGTCTGAGGAGATTCCGGCCCGGCTCTTGCCTATCGCCCGGCACCTGGCCGCCTGCCAGCTGAAGTGTGTGGAAATGACACCGCCAGGGCGGCAGAGATTTTCCTTAATTTCTCTCTTTCCCGAACGCAGACAGGCTGACATTGGCTGGAAAGTGGAGCAGCTCGTCAGGGACAATCAATGAGAATCGATCGAGCTGCTCAGACGAGGCTCAGGGCTGGGAAAATAACACAGCCGCCCCAGCACGCCGCCACACACTCCCACACACACACACACGGACGCGCGGAGAGCGATTTTAATCTCGTCTGCGACTATTTCAGTCTTTTCCCCACATCCTTTCCGGCTTCTCAGGAAGAACATTTCGCCCTCAACGAAGTTTTCGAGAAGATGGGAAGAGTCTTGGGTTTTAAAAAGACTGGGAAGCCAGGAAACGCAGATGCTTGGTGCTGCTTGGTGTGTTATATAGAAAAGCGAGTGTCGAAAGCCCCCTTCCCGACTTGAGGGAAACTTGCGGGTCGGGGGTTCACACGTGACGCCGGAGGAGCTTCCAGCGCGGAACGCGAGCCAAAGTGCGTGCCAGGAACTTCTGACCAAGGAAGAGGGAGGGAGGGAGGGAGGGAGGGAGGGGGGCAGCGGCGCGGAACTGGCTCCCTTGGAGAACGAGGTCACACCGGCGAGGAAGGCTGGCAGGCAGGGAGGCAGGAAGGCGGCCGGAGCCGTGGCTCATTAAAGCGCCCAGGCAGGCAGGAGAGAGGGGGGGAGGGGGAAGGAGCAGCCTCTCTCTGGCCCTGCGAAGGGGCCAAGGCCAGCCGGGCTCCCTCGGAAAGGAATGGGACTGCCTTCCAACTATAACGAGCGGGAAATTGGCAACCCTTCATGCCTCCCTCCCTCAGCGGTTCTACTCGACTCTTTTATGGCTCCCTCGGGCCTTCGCAGGAGGAGAGGACCAGCCGAGGATGGCATTGCAGGGACGCCTCGCAACAACAAGGAAAGCGGGCGGGGGGGGGGGGGAGGTCAAGGGAGGCGCCCTTTCGTGGCACCGCCGGCCTCCCCGAGGCTCCACACAGGCGCCCCTGAAAGCCCCCTACGCACTGCCATGATGTGGTCAGTGTGCAGACTCATAGAACACAGTTCAACGACTACACTGACCATATATCATTCCCAAGGCTCCACAAGGTTGTCCCTGACAGCCCCGTCTACACTGCCATGATGTGGTCAGTGTGTGGACTCATACAATGCTCTTACCCTATGTCATCCAAGACTCTACACAAGGCGTCCCCGAAAGTCCTGTCTACATTGCCGTTATTAGTTCTGTGTGTACACTCATATAGTGCTGTTGAACTGCATTATATGAGTCTACACTGGCCAGATATCATCCCCAAGGCCTCCCTGAAAGCCCCCTTTACACTGCCATTACAGTAGAGTCTCGCTTATCCAACGTTCTGGATTATCCAACACATTTTTGTAGTCAATGTTTTCAATACATCATGATATTTTGGTGCTAAATTCGTAAATGCAGTAATTACTACATAGCATTACTGCGTATTGAACTACTTTTTCTGTCAAATGTGTTGTATAACATGATGTTTTGGTGCTTAATTTGTAAAATCATAATCTAATTTGATGTTTAATAGGCTTTTCCTTAATGCCTCCTTATTATCCAACATATTCGCTTATCCAACATTCTGCCGGCCCGTTTATGTTGGATAAGTGAGACTCTACTGTATATGTGTGGACTCCTATAATACTGTTGAACTGCATTGTATGGAGCCCCCGGTGGCACAGTGGGTTAAACCTTTGTGCTGGCAAGACTGATGACGTGATAGTTGAGTTGCTGCCTGAAGGTTGCGGTTGGAATCCAACTCAGGGAGAGTGTGGATGAGCTCCCTCTATCAGCCCCAGCTCTGTGCGGAGACATGAGAGAAGCCTCCCACAAGGATGCTAAAAACATCCGGGTGTCCCCTGGGCAATGTCCTTGCAGACGGCCAATTCTCTCACACCAGAAGCAACTTGCAGTTTCTCAAGTCGCTCCTGACACAAAAAAAACTGCATTGTATGAGTCTACACTTACCAGATATTTCCCAGGGTCTACACAGGGCACCTCTGAATGCCCCATCTGCACTGCCATTATATGGTCAGTCTGTAGACTCATATAACACAGTTAAAAGACTACACCGATCATATATAATTTCCAAGGCTCTACAAGGTTGTCCCTGGCAGCCTCATCTACACTGCCATGATGTGATCAGTGTGTGGACTCATATAATGCATTTGAGCTGCACTGAATGAGTCTACACACTGACCCTGTTATCCCAAGGCTCTACAAAAGGCATCCCTGAAAGTCCTGTCTATATTGTCATTATACATTCAGTGTGTACATATATAGTGCTATTGAACTGCATTATATGAGTCTACACTGGCCAGATGTCATCTCAAGGCTCTACACAGGGCATCCCTGAAAGCCCCCTCTTCACTGCCATGATATGGTTAGTGTAGACTCATATAACACAGCTGAATGGCTGTACTGGCCATATATCATTCCCAATGCTCCACAAGGTTGTCCCTGAAAGCCCGTTTACACTGCCATCATAAATATGGTCAGTGTATAGACTCATATAGTTCACTTGAGCTGCCTGAATGAGTCTACACCAGGCATGAGCAAACTTCGGCCCTCCACATGTTTTGGACTTCCACTCCCACAATTCCTAACAGCTTGTACACTTGGAGGGCCAAAGTTTGCCCATGCCTAGTCTGCACTGACCCTATGTCACCCCAAGGCCTACACAAGGCGTCCTCGAAAGTACTGTCTACATTTCTATTATACATTCAGTGTGTACACTCATATAGTGCTGTTGAATTGCATTATATGAGTCTACATTTATTTATTTATTTACATCACTTTTACCCCGCCTTTCTCTCCGAGGAGACTCAAAGCGGCTTACAATAAATAGGCAAAAATTCAATGCCTAAAAACAATGTAAAAACAACAATTCATATAAAACAATCTACAAAACAACAGTTCATATAAAACAGGTACCATTACAAAATAAAATCACATTATATAAAATTTTAAGAATGTCCAACATTGTCCAGATATCATCCCCAAGGCTCTACACAGGGCATCCCTGAAAGTCCCCTTTACAGTGCCATGATAAGGTCAGTGTGCAGACTCATATAATGCTCTTTAACTGTATTGCATGAATCTACACTGACCAGATGTCCCCGATGGTCTACACAGAGTACCCCTGAAAGCCCACTCTACACTGCCATGATACGGACACACTGTCCAACAGTGTGTAGACTCATATAATAAATAATAATAAACTTTATTTTTTTCATCCCGCCCCATCTCCCCGAAGGGACTCGGGGCGGCTCACAACAGGGACAAGCCTGAACAACAACACAACATATTTGACAAAACTTAAAACATTTCAACGATACACAAAATAATATAATGGACAATACATTAAAATCCAAGCAGATAAAATCAGAGTAATTAAAAGTAATTAACACAGTTAAATGACTACCGTCTACACTGCCATGATGTGGTCAGTATGTAGACTCATATAACACAGTTGAATGACTACACTGACCATATATCATTTCCAAGGCTCTAAAAGGTTGTCCCTGAAAACCCCGTCTACACTGCCATGATGTGGCCAGTGTGTAGACTCATATCACTTGAGCTGCACTGAATGTGTCTACACACTGACCCTATGTTTTCCCAAGGCTCTACACAAGGCATCCCCAAAAATCCTGCCTACATTGCCATTATACATTCAGTGTTTACACTAATCTAGTGCTGTTGAATTGCATTATATGAGTCTATGTTGGCCAGATATCATCCCCAAGGCTCTATAATAATATATAATAACTAGCTGTGCCCGGCCACGCATTGCTGTGGCGAAGTATGGTGGTATGGGAAATAAAGTATTGAGGAATTGGTGGTAGTTAAGGTAAAGGGTAAAGGTTTTACCTTACATTAAGTCCATTATAAATGGGTTATATAGCTGTGTGGAAGGGCCTTGAGTCTACACTGCCATATAATCCAGTTAAAATCTGGTAATCTGTATTTTATAGGCAGTGTGGAAGAGGCCTAAGTGAGGCCTAACTCTGCCTGTCCCCTGGGCTGAGTGGGTTGCTAGGAGACCAAGTGGGTGGAGCGTAGCCTTCTAACTGGCAGCAATTGGATAAAAACAATTATTCCTCTCCCTCTAATTAGGACTTTATTTTTCTTTTCTTTTTGTTGTATGAACATAGAGGCATGGATGAGGGGTTGTGCTGCCAATTTTAGTGTTTCTGGGATGTGTAGTTTTGTTGTTTTGTCCTAGGCCAAAATTTCATTACCCTTATATATATATATCGATAATAATATTTTATTTTTCTATCCTGCCTCCATCTCCCCGCAGGGACTCAGGGTGGCTAACATGGGACCAAACCCAAAGAACAAACAGTAAACAAAATAAAATGCATATATAGCCCACATCATCAACCAGGTAAAATGAACAAATTAGAACCACAAAATACAAAATACTACAATAAAACAATAAAATAGGTAAAGGTAAAGGTTTCCCTTGACGTTAAGTCCAGTCATGTCCGACTCTGGGGGGTTGGTGCCCAACTCCATTTCTAAGCCGAAGAGCCAGCATTGTCTGTAGACACCCCCAAGGTCATGTGGCCGGCATGACTGCATGGAGCGCTGTTACCTTCCCGCCAGAGCGGTACCTATTGATCTACTCATATTTGCATGTTTTTGAACTGCTAGGTTGGCAGAAGCTGGAGCTAACAGCGGGCGCTCACTCCGCTCCCCAGATTTGAACCTGTGATCTTTCGGTCTGCAAGTTCAACAGCTCAGAGCTTTAACACACTGTGCCACCGGGAACTCCTCAAAACAATAAAATACAAAATGATAAAAAGCAAAACCAAAACTTAATGGATAGATAAAATGGGAGGGCGGTATAGAACAAAGTGCAGAGATATGAATTGTAAACACTGTTTGGTCGGATAAGTGACAAAGTGCTGACATGTTCCCTAGGAGATTTGGAGTGGGATAGGAAGTCAAGTAATTTCCAACAAAGGAGCAGAATAAAGTGCAAAATATAGCGATTCTCATTTAGATGGGGTCTGTCATGGAGATTAATTATTTGAAGGCACATTGGAAAAGCCAAGTTTTTAACTCTTTTCTAAAGGTTGACAGGGTGGGTGCTTGTCTAATTTCCCTGGGGAGGGAATTCCAGAGACAGGGGGCCACCACGGAATAGGCCCTCTCCCTTGTCCCAACAAGCCGCGCTTGTGATGGAGGAGGAGGAGGAGAGAAGAGCCTATCATTTAGTGTGTACACTCATATAGTACTGTTGGACTGCATTATATGAGTCTACACTGGCCAGATATCATCCCCAAGGCTCTACACAGGGCATCCCTGACTGCCAGAATGTGATCAGTGTGTGTAGATTCATATAATGCAACTTAACTGCATTGTTTGAGTCTACACTGACTAGATATCATTCCCAAGGGTCTACACAGGGCAGCCCTGAAAGCACTGTCTACACTGCCATAAGTTGGTTAGTGTGTAGACTCATATAATGCAGGTTAACTGCATTGTATATGTCTACACTGACCAGATATCATTCCCAAGGCTCTACACAGGGCATCTCTGAAAGCACCCTCTGCACTGCCATGATATGGTCAGTGTGTAGACTCCTATAATGCAGTTGAGCTGCACATAACTGCATTGTATGAGTCTACACTGACCAGATATCATACGTGAGTAGACCATGGTCAAGGAAGCCAAAATGTCAAGAGGAACATTTTGGCTTCCTTGACCATGGTCTACTCTTCCAGGAGGATGGCCTACTGGCAAGTGATGGGGTGCATCTCACACAAGTAGGAAAACATCTTTTTGCACACAGACTCACAAACTTCATCAGGCGCACTTTAAACTAGATCCACTGGGGGAGGGGAACAACAGCCTGGCAAACACTATATTACCCACGGCCACAGGGAACTGCCAAAAGGCTAAATGGAGGGCTGCACAAACACAGCAAGGACCAACTACTGAGAGGACAATAATCCCAAATAAACAGCTCAAGGGGAGGTCACAGGGGCTTACATGTCTTTACACTAATGCACAGAGCATGGGAAATAAGCAAGACGAACTCCAACTTTTAACACAGCACCACACGTACGATGTCATAGGCATCACTGAAACCTGGTGGGATGACTCCCATCACTGGAATGTAGCCATTGAGGGTTATAACCTCTTTCACAGAAATAGAACAAAGGGGAGAGGAGGGGGAGTAGCTTTATATGTCAAAAACAGTTACGTTGCAGAAGAAATGCAAGACTGTAATCTGGGAAACCAGCTTGAAAGCATCTGGATAAGAATCAAGGGAACCGGGACTCAAAAAGATCTCGTCGTGGGTGTCTACTACAGACCTCCGAACCAGGATATAGAACTTGATGAAGCCTTTTGTCAACAGCTGACCAAACAGCCACAAAGAAAAGATATAGTAGTCATGGGCGACTTCAACTATCCTGATGTCTGCTGGAAAACAAACTCGGCCAAGAGCACAAAGTCCAACAAATTCCTCACTTGCCTTGCAGACAGTTTTATGGTCCAGAAGGTAGAGGAGACAACAAGGGGATCAGCAACTCTTGATCTAATCTTAACAAATGTGGAAGACCTGATCAATACAGTAGAAGTCGTCGGATCCTTAGGAGCAAGTGACCATGTGCTCCTGCAGTTTGTGATACAATGGAAGGCTGAAACTAAAACAAGTCAAACACGAATTCTGGACTTTAAGAGAGCTGACTTCCAAAAAATGAAGGAAATACTGAGCAGCATTCCATGGATGCCAATATTAAAAGACAAGGGAGTTAACGATGGATGGGAATTTTTTAAAAGTGAAATACTCAAGGCGCAAATGCAAACAGTGCCAACAAAGAAAAAAAATATGGCACATGCAAAGAAGCCAGAATGGATGTCCAAAGAACTTCTAACTGAGCTAAAACTCAAAAGTGACATGCACAAGAAGTGGAAAAGGGGAGAAATCACCAAAGAAGAATTCAAACGTATAGCCAACTCCTGTAGGGAAAAGGTTCGCAAGGCTAAAGCGCAAAATGAGCTCAGGCTTGCCAGGGACATTAAAAACAACAAAAAAGGCTTTTTTGCTTACGTTGGTAGAAAAAGGAAGAAAAAGGAGGCGATAGGGCCTCTGCGAGGAGAAGATGGGGTGATGGCGACAGGGGACAGGGAAAAGACAGAACTGCTTAATACCTTCTTTGCCTCGGTCTTCTCACAAAAAGAAAGCCATCTTCAACCTCAGCAACATGAAATGGACGAAGGATTTGGGGAAATCCAACCCCAAATAGGGAAACAAGTTGTCCAGGAACACCTAGCCACTCTAAACGAATTCAAGTCGCCAGGGCCAGATCAACTACATCCAAGAGTACTGAAGGAACTAGCGGAAGTTATTTCAGAACCACTGGCGATCATATTTGAGAGTTCTTGGAGAACGGGAGAAGTCCCAGCAGATTGGAGGAGGGCAAATGTGGTCCCTATCTTCAAGAAGGGAAAAAAGAACGACCCAAACAATTACCGTCCGGTCAGCCTCACGTCGATACCAGGCAAGATTCTGGAAAAGATCATTAAGGAAGTGGTCTGCAAACACTTAGAAACAGATGCAGTCATTGCTAACAGTCAACACGGATTTACCAAAAACAAGTCATGCCAGACTAATCTGATCTCTTTTTTCGACAGAGTTACGAGTTGGGTCGATACAGGGAATGCCGTAGATGTAGCGTACCTGGATTTCAGTAAGGCCTTCGACAAAGTCCCTCACAACCTTCTGGCAAACAAACTAGTAAAATGTGGGCTAGACAAAACTACGGTTAGGTGTATCTGTAATTGGCTAAGCGAACGAACCCAAAGGGTGCTCACCAATGCGTCGTCTTCATCTTGGAAAGAAGTCACGAGTGGAGTGCCGCAGGGTTCTGTCCTGGGCCCGGTTCTGTTCAACATCTTTATTAATGACTTAGATGAAGGGTTAGAAGGCACGATCATCATGTTTGCAGATGACACCAAACTGGGAGGGATAGCCAACACTCCAGAAGAAAGGAGCAGAATTCAAAACGATCTTGACAGACTAGAGAGATGGGCCGAAACTAACAAAATGAAGTTCAACAGGGACAAATGCAAGATACTTCACTTCGGCAGAAAAAATGGAAATCAAAGATACAGAATGGGGGACACCTGGCTAGACAGCAGTACATGTGAAAAAGATCTTGGAGTCCTTGTGGACAACAAGTTAAACATGAGCCAGCAATGTGATGCGGCTGCTAAGAAAGCCAATGGGATTTTGGCCTGCATCAATAGGGGATTAGCGTCTAGATCCAGGGAAGTCATGCTCCCCCTCTATTCTGCCTTGGTCAGACCACACCTGGAATACTGTGTCCAATTTTGGGCACCACAGTTGAAGGGAGATGTTGACAAGCTGGAGAGCGTCCAGAGGAGGGCAACTAAAATGATCAAAGGTCTGGAGAACAAGCCCTATGAGGAGAGGCTTAAAGAACTGGGCATGTTTAGCCTGCAGAAGAGAAGGCTGAGAGGAGACATGATAGCCATGTACAAATATGTGAGGGGAAGCCATAGGGAGGAGGGAGCAAGCTTGTTTTCTGCTGCCCTGCAGACTAGGACACGGAACAATGGCTTCAAACTACAGGAAAGGAGATTCCACCTGAGCATTAGGAAGAACTTCCTCACAGTGAGGGCTGTTCGGCAGTGGAACTCTCTCCCCCAGACTGTGGTGGAGGCTCCTTCTTTGGAGGCTTTTAAACAGAGGCTGGATGGCCATCTGTCGGGGGTGCTTTGAATGCGATTTCCTGCTTCTTGGCAGGGGGTTGGACTAGATGGCCCATGAGGTCTCTTCCAACTCTACTATTCTATGATTCTATGATCACACCTGGATGAGTATGATTGTCTTCCAGAGGCAGACTCTGCAGTGAATCCGTAAGTGACTGTGAAGAGCTATTCTGGATCCATGTTGAGGACATATTTTCAGAAGAAATGCTGTCATGACAAGTATTTGCATGGTGCGCCTTCCTTTTGGCACCTTTCTTCAAAGTCCATTGCAGCTTGCGTAAAAACTGTCCTCCAATTTGAACACTTGAGGGCCCTCTGTGTTTATTCCACATTTTTTAAAGATTAACTTTAATCCCACCTTTAAATCGCTTCTGTTGTCCACCAACATTTTATGGCAATGTATATGGGGCCTCAGAGCTCAAAGGGCAGCACTGGCCGCAAATGCTGGAGTAAGCTTGGCTTGAATTCTTATGTTATTCCCACTAAGAGGGAAGACCCCGGCGTCTCCTTCTGAACGGAACAATTGTTGCCATTCTTAAAACATGTTATTAACTGCCGACTTTGATTTATGGCAACCCCGTAAATGAGAAGCCATTCAAGGGTGCATCTACACTATAGGATGAACACAGTTTGGCGCCACTTGAATTGCCAGGGCTCAATGTTATAGAATCATAGATGTCCTTTGACAAGATACAGTTCCTCTGTTGCAACAACTCCCTTGGCTGCCAACCCTTTTTCTGGACACAATTCAAAGTGCTGTTTTTGAGCTATAAAGCCCTTTACGGATTAGGTCTAACTTATTTCAAGGACCATATCTCTCTATATGAACTTATCAGATATCTATGATTGTCTGGGGAGGGCCTTTTCTTCTGTTCCATCACCCACTCAAGTGCTTTTGGTGGGAACAAGGGAGAGGGCCTTTTCGGAGCAGTCCCAGACTTTAGAGCCCTCTCTTAAGAGAGGCCAGGAAGACCCCATCCCTGCTTGCCTCTTGTAGACAGGTAAAAACATTCTTGTGCCAGCAGGCATTTGGGGGAAGATGAAGGGCTCACTGTTGGAGAGGTTGTGTTTGGGATATTGGATTAGATATTTAGTTTTCAAATTAAATTTTAATTGTATGTTAACTTTATATGTACACACTGATATTTATTTATTAATTTTGTATTTGCTTTAAGTTGTCATTAGATTGTGTGGTTGTTAGCCATCTTGAGTCCCGATAGGGAGAAAAGTGGGGTATAAATAAAATCAATTTGTTTTCCGTGTCAGGAGCGAGTTGAGAAACTGCAAGTCACTTCTGTTGTTGTTGTTGTTGTTGTTGTTGTTGTTGTTGTTGTTGTTGTTGTTGTTGTTATTTAGTTTCTCTGCCAGAGTGCTAGTGTCTCCTCAAACTGCCAGGATTTCATAACATTAAGCCAGGGCAGTTCAAGGGATGTCAAACTGTAGTAATCCATAGATACACCCATAGTTTGTACAAGGTCTCTAGCTTTCTCTGACCAACAATGGTGAGTGTTCAGCAAATACAAAATCCAGGATTCCATAACTGTGAACCAAGACAGTTCAAGGGATGCCAGAGTGCATTCACTCTACAGCACATGCGTCAAAACTGAAGGCCTGTGGGCCAAATCTGGCTGGCCATGTCATTTTATGTGGTCCTCCAGATACTGGACTATAACTACTGTATTCTTCATAATTAGGCATAATTGACTAGAACTTATTGGAGTTGTGATACAGGAACATCCGGAAGGCTGCAGTTTGTTCTGTTGAGTCAGCAAAGAGAGGCTTGGATTTAGATACAAGGCTTGTGGATAAGATATCTGACTTTAAAATGTCCTTTAACATTTCCCCAGCCTCAGAGCCACAAGTGCTGTTAGGTTCTAATTCCCATTATCCCCAATCTGCATGGCAGATAATCAAAAGTAATGGGAGTTGTCATTCAATTACAAACTGGATAAAAACTAAAGAGCACTAACTCTTAAAAAAATTACAGTTGACCCTCTGTATCCACAGATTCTCCATCCATGGAGTCAATGGCCCTTTGAAGGCAACCATAAGGCTGATGTGGCCCTCTATGAAAATGAGTTTGACATCTTTGTTCTACAGCGGTGATTCACAACCTATGGGTCCCCAGATGTTTTGGCCTAAGTTTACCAGCTGCTAGGATTTCTGGGAGTTGAAGGCCAAAAGATCTGAGAACCCACAAGTTGAGAACCACTGTTCTACAGTGTTAATGGCTGTCTTGCAGAGCCAGGGCTCTAGTTTCCTTGATCTGGAATGTGCCTTCTTTTTCCCCACTTAGGAGTAAAGTCCCTTAAACCCATTGAACCTGATGTCCAAATAAACACCCTCAATCGGCACTTCAGGTGGACAAGTCCTGGTTTGGAGGTGCTATTTTCATGGGCCTAGCCTGTGCCTATGGGCAAATGCTTGCCCTGGGCTGTTTTGCATGAAATTGTGGGAGAGGCTGTCTTGGCTGTCCCCGTCTGTTGTTGTGTCAGGGCTGGAACTCCTGCCGCGTGTTTTATTAGTGGGGCTCTGCCATAATCCTTGCCTGATTGCACCTTAATTCAAGGGCCGCCTGCAGGATGCTCTGCTGTAAGGGCTGGTTTGTTCAAGTGCTTGAAAGGAGGAGAAAAGCAGCTCAAAGGCAGCAGGTCTGGCTTGGACTGAAAGAGGTGAAATCCTCATGGCACATCATTTCATCCAGACACCAAAACCACCTTGGCATTAAACATCCTCGCCATTTCTCATTAATCCAGCTGTACTTTAAAAAAAGAGGAGAGGTTGGATGAGAATAAACATGTCTAAGGTTATCTGGCTTCAATCCCTGTTTTCGTGATGCCTCTGGCAAGTGGCTTTAGCAGGACCCAAACAGGTACCAGAGCTGCAGCTTGTTCTGTCCTCTAAAGGGCAAACAGCGAGTCATGATGTATTTATTTACAATGAAAAATGGCTCTGGGAGGCTGTGATTTAGAGCGGGGAGGGGGCACTTAATCGTTTCCCCACTGGCTGGGTTTCTGCTGGAAATCGCCAGCTTCTTCCCTCAGGGTTAAGAGATGCTGCCTCCTTTTGCAGCAAGGTGAAAAATAAAAAAGCAAAAGGGTTTTTGGGAGGGGAAAGAAAAAAATTAAGCCAAAAAACTAAATCAAGCCAAACCCATGAAGGGCACAAAGAAATGTAGTTTGCAAAGCATGGGTTTCTTTTTTTTAAGTCAATGCATCTGTGTGGTTTGCCTCAGGCAGAAAAGATAGCTCTTGATCACTTGGATTTAAGTTTTTTTCATTATTAAAGAATCCCAAGCTTTCTGGGAAAAACCACCATCCTCAACATAACCCTGGCACACCTTTCCAGGAAACCAGCAGGTACTTATAATCCTTGGGTTGGTTGTAAATCCTCATTTCCTGGCACTCTGGCTGCAAACCGTGAAGACTGGAAAATGTCATTTCCTTTGTGGGTCACTGTGCCTTTGACCCCTGCATTGGTCAGTCATCCACTCTCCTCTCTCTCTTGGCCACACAGTTTTGCTCCCATTTTTCTATTGGTTTGTTTTATGAAAGTTTAATGTTAATTTTGTAAAGTGGACATTCTCCTGCTGTTCTAGGAGTGCTTGTTTATCTGTAATGTTTACATCTTTTTCTCTCAAGCCGCCCTGAGGTACCTAAGAAACATCAAGTAACACAGGACAATATAATAAACGATGTGGATATATAAAGGTGAAAACACCAGAAGGAACCATGGATAGCATTAAAAGCACAATAATACTTTTCATAGAAATAATAATAATAATAATAATAGGTGACAGTCGCATTGATGAAAAACAACAGGAAAAACTCAGCTGCTATCAGGACCTCAAGATTGAACTTCAAAGACCTGGCAGAAACCAGTGCAGGTAGTCCCGGTGGTGATGGGCACACTGGGTGCCGTGCCAAAAGATCTCAGCCGGCATTTGGAAACAATAGACATTGACAAAATTACGATCTGCCAACTGCAAAAGGCCACCCTGCTGGGATCTGCGCGCATCATCCGAAAATACATCACACAGTCCTAGACACTTGGGAAGTGTTCGACTTGTGATTTTGTGATATGAAATCCAGCATATCTACCTTGTTCGCTGTGTCATAATAAAATAATAATAATAATAATAATAATAATAATAATAATAATAATAATAATAATAATAATAAAATACATCACACAGTCCTAGACACTTGGGAAGTGTTCGACTTGTGATTTTGTGATACAAAATCCAGCATATCTATCTTGTTTGCTGTGTCATACAATAAAATAATAATAATAATAATAATAATAATAATAATAATAATAATAATAATAATGTTATTTGTTACTAGTGTCTCCTTACAGCTTGAGGTGGGGTAGAGAACAATTAAAACACATTGACATACCATACATACAAATGCCAAAACACACCTCTATAAAATAATACACCAAAACACATGATACAAAAATCGGCAATAGAAGGCAAATCTAAAAAGTATGGTTCAAAGTTGGCTGGGAAGGCTTGCTGGAAGAGATGAGTCTTTAGTAGTGTTTTAAGTTCTGACAGCTCAATTGGCTGTTGGACTTCTTCCGACAGGTCATTCCACAGCCTTGGGTGACAGTTGCTGGTTGGGTTCTGGCTGGTTGGGTTCTGGCTGGTTGGATTAAGCGTCTCACAGAGGATCTGAGCCTCCTAAGGGGCAGATGGGAGAAGGTGATCCTGTAGGAAACCTGTGTTATCAAAACCCGGACTCCAAAAGTGTGAACCCCAGAGTCCGCGATTCAGTGGGGATTGATAGGGGATCATGCATTGACCATATTCCTATTTTCAAGCCACTTTTCATTTTTAAAAACCTATAATGATGCACAGGCACTATACACACCTCAGACCTCAGAGGATGGCTACACATTGGTTAGGATAATCCCTTCACAATACCCTGGGAAGATACACTGAACATACAATGGGTTTACGAATGAGCCACCTGGCTTTTTCCTGTTTTTACTGATATGATCTGATTTTATTCCTAGGCACATTTCCTCACCTTTATTGCCAAATTGGACACCCATCCTTGGGGCCCCCATTTAAATTTCCAACACCTTGAACACCCTCTTGTCTACCTGGCTGGCACCCATTGTATTGACTGAAACAGAAACATCAAAACCCATTTGAACCTATTCTCTATAGTCTAGCAGCATTCATTTCTGCCTGCACCCTTCTACTGGGCAGATCAATAAATAGACAAGACTTCAAACTGGGCAATGACAATGTATTAAATTTCCCTCCACACCCAGAGACCAATTGGCATCAACGACAGGCAGCACATCCCAGGCAACCCGCCTGCAGTTCCTAGCTTGCTACAACCTGGACGAATCAACACTCAGGGCAGCAGAAGTCCTTTGTTTTAAATTGTTGTCGAGGTCTTATAACTATTTCTGTATTTTTGCATTGAGGTATGCCAGTCTTTGAAGCACAGGCGCTGCTGACATCCTCTTTAGCCAAGGAGAATAAATGCCTGATTTTGCCTTCAGCCCTTCTATCTCATCTGATCCTTTAGGAGCTTGACACTCTGGAATCACATAACACTTAGACCCAAATCATGTAGACTCCAGAGCCTTGCTCAAAATAATTCCATGCATCTATGAGGAACAGGAAAGACCCATCCCCACTAACGACTTCTCTATGGTCTGAACCTGATGTACTTCAGAAGATGTGAGGACTCTTTCACACTAAACAATTATAGTGCTATGATTACACTCTAACTACAATTTTCTAACATTTTTAAGAATCCTGTGTTTTGCTGTTTAAAGAGAGGCCTTTGAAAATCTCTGCTGGAGAAGTCTTCTGGTACCTCTGGTCAAACTAAAAAAACAGATTCTACAGGAAGCAGTCATAGCAGTTAAAGTAAAATGATAGTACTGTAATGTTATTATCAACCCTTGGAGGAGGACATCCATCACGGCCCCGTAGCAAGCCAACAGAGTCATCCAGGATCAGGCAATTTGAGACAATCCTGGTCCTGAACTACAACAACAACAACAACAACAACAACAAGTTTTAATATCATAACCAGCAATTTGAAATGGGACAAGAAGCCATTGAAACGTGGTTACACACACCCTTAGTCAACTCCAGTTAACAATCTAGGGTTTAACAATATAGATCAATGAAAGTTTCCAGAAGCTTATCGAAGATACCCTTGCAAAAACTGGATGGCAGTAGTTCAGATGGGGTATAATAAAGGCACTTGGCAATACCTGTGGTCTCTAGAAGTAGATATGGGTGACAGCAGTGTAAAAATGGGAAATGGGGGAAATACATTATTGGTCTAGATCAGTGGTTCTCAACTTGTTGGTCCCCAGATGTTTTGGCCTTCAACTCCCAGAAATCCTAACAGCTGGTAAATTGGTTGGGATTTCTGGGAGTTGTAGGCCAAAACACCAGGGGGTCCCACAGGTTGAGAACCACTTGTCAAGACCATCTCCTGAGCATCCAATGATAAATCGATCCACCTTTCTTTCTCAATTAAACTTTATAAAAAGAATATTTGATGATTTAGTCCTGCAGGGGGCATACTGTTATCACATGCATCCAATGAATGATTTACCGGTAGTTTTTCAAGGTAGGCATATTTGTATGAGCGTGTATGTGTGTGTGTGTGTGTGTGTGTATGTATACCCACACTTCATTCTTTGTGTCAGATAATTTAGTAACTCCTGCTTTAGAAATAAACTGTATCCCCATCAAAACATAAGTCATTTCGAACCAGAACATAAGTCATTTTGGACAAGATTTAGTCTTGTGTGTTTTGTTTTTTGTAGTTAGGTTTAATTGAATTGATTTTGTAAGTATATTTGCATAATCAATAACAGTACCTGACTTAAGTTATAAACATAATTTTTTAAAATTTTACTAGAAAGAAAACATTCACAGAATAATTGCAGTTCGTTCACGCAAGAAATGGGCAGTCAACACATCAGTTGGAAGACTGGAACATCTTCCCTCAGGACTTACCAAGATTATCCAAATGCTTCCCCCCCCCCCCCCCCATATCTAACACTTCAGTAGTGGGAGAATCAGTTTCCTAATACATAAGCTGCCAGTTGTACACACAAATATGCCCTCATCCTGCCGGAACACTTGTTGCTGTTGCAATTACAGTAGGAGCCAGGGTTTTGCAAATGCCCTAGGTACTTAATTCGCTGTTACCTGTGACTGCTATTACCTTCGCTCTTACCTCCATAATAGTGAAAACTAAAAACAAACATTTTTTTTTCTTTCTCCTCAAAACTTCCCATGATGAACTGAAACTTTTAAACTAAATTCAAATAAAAACATTTAAGCTTCAACAATGCTGATCACCCACAACATGATAACTGTTTTCCTTCTGTTTTAAAAGATTTCTGTGTAGGTTGTTCTCCAGAGGTATAATAATATTTCTTAAGGAAGTTGGCTAACAAGCACAGATTGTTTTCCCAAGACACAACTGGTTCCAACCCACATTTATTTTGGGGCTTTCGGGACAAACTAATTGTGCTTCTGCGTCAGATTCATGCTGCCTTAATGGAAGCAGATCTTATATGTATGTGTATGTGCTTTCAAATCACTTATAGGAACCCTATAGAGGTCAGGGAATGTTCTTAGGCAAGGAATACTCAGAGGTGGTTTTGCCAGTTCCTTCCTCTGAAATACTGTATAACCTACAACATCTAGTATGCATTGACAATCCCTCATCCAACTACATTTAAAAAAAATTAGTTACTGTTCTGTTATCTGGGTGGACTCCAAAAGGGGGCCTAGAAGAGAAGTCCATAGTCCATTGTATTGGTGGGGGGGGGGGGGGAGTTGAAAGAGGAAAACCATTTTCCCCATTTTCATTGGTTACTCTCCCTCCCCCCCCCTCCCCCACTTTCCCATATCATAAATGAGAGTTGTTTCGACAACGGCAACATGGGTGGGGAAAATAACAGGAAAACAGGGGGATATGGTTTAACTCCTTCAACACACCCTCCACCCCCATAAAATGAACTATTCTCTCTCTAGCACCCCTTGTGGCCTCCACCCAGATAATGTTAGAAGTTAGAAGACGTTTCCTTCTTGGGAGGACAGCAATGACTAATCGCGATAAAATAATGAAGAGTAGAGACATCACACTGGCAACGAAGGTTGGCATAGTGAAAGCAATGGTATTCCCCGTAGTAACCTATGGATGCGAGAGCTGGTCCATAAGGAAGGCTGAACGAAGGACGCTTTTGAACTGTGGTTGTGACGGCGCGAGTGGCGCCATCTATATGTCAAACTATAAGTTTCAAGATTTGAATTGTTGTATCATGCCTGATTTTGCCCTTACCCTGTAAATGTAGTTGGATTGGTTATTTATATCTGTCAATCAATGTTGTTTGTACCTGTTATATTGCTCACTCAGCAAAACTGTTTGGCTCCACCTCTTCCTGGAGTAGGACTGTGTTTCCTCCTTTTTATTCCACCAGCAAGCTCTCTATCGGATGGACGTGAGAGAGAGACTTGGCGCTAAAAGCCCTTCAAAAGTTACCTCTCAGCACCAATTCTGAGGTTCTTACCCTTGGGACTCACACTTCATGTTCAGGGCCAACCTGAACAACGTTGAGGAGTCTCAAGCGCCTTCACATCAGTCCTTTGGCAACAGAGGAAGACTCTTGTCTTCAGATATAGGTCATTGGACTGAGGCTGAGTTTGCTCCGGCATTCACAGCCAGAGAAAGAGGGATCTAGAAGGCTCCACGGACTTAAACAATCAAAGACTGTAATGTATATTTTCTTTTACCCCCTTTGTGAACAATAAACCCAGTTTTTGAGTTATCTACAGTGTTTTGGTCCTTGGGAGTTCCAGTTTCCCTAAAGGAGGGCAAGAAGCAATCCCCTGGGGAAAGATGTCACGTCCATGCCTCTTTCACTAAGAGTACAGCCCCAGGCGCAACGGCACAGTGGTGTTGCAGGAAAATTCTGAGAGTGCCTTGGACTGCAAGAAGATCAAACCAGCTGATACTCCAGGAAATAATGTCCGGGTGCTCACTGAAGGGAAGGATATTAGAGGCAAAGATGAAGTACTTTGGCCACATAATGAGAAGACAGGAAAGCTTGGAGAAGAGAGTGATGCTGGGGGAAAATGAAGGAAAAAGGAAGAGGGGCCGACCAAGGGCAAGATGGATGGACAATGAGTTCTGGCCAAGTTTCTCCACAGATTGAAGTCCAGTCAGCCAATACTTATTATTGTTATATTTTTACTAGAAATTCAGAAGGCAGAGAGCAGCACAACTTAAAGCAATGGAGGGGGTCGCTCTATTAAATAGACACAGCTTGCATAAGACACATCATGGCGTTCTTCTACTCCAATTCGTCCAACAGGCAGGGCTCACAGAGAAACCCACTGCGAGGAAGAGCACGTAGTAACAGCCTCGTTGCATGCCATGTGCTCCCAAAAAGGGGAGGAGGAGCCGTGGTCCCGTCACGGACAGGAAACCATGATACCTGAGCCTTACTGTTACAGCCATTCGACCAAGCTGAAGAAGCCGGATTGACTGAAGGAAACGGATCCGTGCACATGCATAATTTCTAGTTAAAGTGGAGTAATGCTGCATATATCTCCTGAATGTCTTGAAAAGTCATTACCACTTGAATCAGACACTACTGGCCTAGATGGACCAACTGTTACTTGGCATAAGGTGGTGTTAACACTATGATTATCTCAACATGTGCGATAGTTAGGAGTGGTTTCCTAAGCAGGCCTCTGGAAATATGGCATTTTGCAATATGGTGGGTGTGAAACTATAGAGAAAGAGCTAGCAGTATCTAGATAAAATTAGCCAAAAGCAGGTGCGGGGGCAGCAAGAGAAGAACTGCCCAGGAATTTGGTGGTGTGTCTGTGAACTTGCTGACTGCTGATTCTGAAGGGCTGTCTCTTTACTTCCCCTTTGTTTGGTTTTATATATTTGTAAACAGAGCAAATAAAAGGGCGCCCTAACTGTCTCTCAACCAGATGAAGGTAAACTCTGCAGCAACGTTGCCCTTGGAATTTCTCACTATTTGGAAGTGTAGAGCAGGGAGTAACATCTGAGAAAAGCAAAATGGGACTGCAACATCTTTGGCAGCGGAAATGCAATAAAAGGGAGTGGGGGAGGAATCTGTAAGCTAAGCACAGAGAAAAAGGGAAAAAGTTTTCAGGGACAAAAGGAAAAGAAGCCTGCATCTTTCACCTTCCTCCTCCTTCTCTTGGTATAAATACTCGAAGCTCTCCAAGATCTCCTTTACCTTCTTACTCTCTCTTGCTCGTTCACTCTTTCAGCTTCAGCTTTTCTTCTTCCCCGTACACTGACACTTCAGTTCAAGTGGAGATTGTTCTAAAGTCAACTTCAACAGCTGCATTTTATCCATAAGCTTCAGGAATTGAAGTGGTTGGTAAGGCAATGTGAATAGGCAACAAGCAAGAGATTTTGCCTGGTTCAGAAACAGCACCGCTTTTTCACCCATTATCCTTCTCTTGCTTTGCTTCAGCTCCTTTGCCGTCATCCTCCAGGTTAGATTTCTAACTTTATCATCTGTGAACGTTTTTACTATTTTCTGACATAGGCTACTTTTCTCCATTTTAGTTGTCCATGAGACCTTTTTGAGAGACAAGGGCAGGAAAGCTTTGTTTTCTGAACTTCTAGCATCATTGCTCCACCTTCCAACTTTGTTCTTCAGATTCCTCTGAACAACTGTAGCAGGTCTGGTCAGATTTGAATAATCTATTTTACACAAAGGAGATTTATTAGGCTTTCTGCCAGTGATCTACTGATGGTTGCCAATGTGGTTGGCTGGTGCTTGAAAGAAAAATCGAGAGCAGCCATGAATGCTTGCATCCTTAACATCTCCAAGAGATTTCATTATACAAACGCAAATATTCCAAAATTTGAAATCCAAAAGACTTCTGGTCTGAAACATTTTGGATAAGGAATAGTCAAGCTGTATTGTCATATTGTTCTATCTTTATTTTTAATTGTATTAGAAGTTTCTTTGGAGGACTGTATTGGAAGAAAGGTTCAGTATCGAATCTCACACTACTCAGTGATAGCAATATCGTTCCACTTTAACTGGCACAGATCCCTGCAATTTGCAGACTGCTAATGTGCTAGAGCTCTCCGAGTAAGAAGTCTAAATGCAAATCCTGTTAAAACAGCTCCACTGGCTGCCTGTGTGTTTCCGGGCCCAATTCAAAGGGCAGGTTATCATCTATAAAGCCTTCTACAGTTCGGGTCTAGCCTATTTGTGTGACTGTGTCTCCCGCTATATACCCATTCGGGCCTTAAGGTTCTCCAGGGAGGTCCTTCTCATGATCCTACCACCCTCACAAGCATGGCTGATGGGGATGCGGGAAAGGGCCTTCTCGCTGGTGGCGCCCTGGCTCTGGAAAACCCTTCCCAATGAAATCGGACAGGTCCCCTCTCTGGATACCTTCAGGAAGGAATTGAAAACATGGACGTAGAAGTAGGTGTTCAGAAACAATTAATTATAACTTATTATGATGGTGGTTTTTATAATTGTACAAACTCTAGCTGATTTGAATTGGTTTTGCCTTGGTGCACCATGTGTTTTAAATCATGCCAAATTTAATCATGCATTTTATTACGATATTATTAGTCAGTTGCGATGTTTTTTTATTTTTTTTGTTATGTATTATGTATTATGTTTGTACTTTTGCTTGGTTTTATATTTATTAATAGCAACTATGCCTTGGTTTTATTATATTGTTTTGTATGTTTTTGTATTGATATTGAATGTTTGTTTATGCTGGAAACTGCCCTGAGTCCCTTTCTGGGAGATAGAGCGGTATATAAATAACGTTTTATTATTATTATTTGTGGTAAGCCTCCCCGAGTCCTTTTGGAGAGGGGATGGGATATAAATAAAGTTTATTATTATTTTTTTAATAGTGATTTTTATTGTAATATATAAGTAACTAGCTGTGCCCGGCCACGCGTTGCTGTGGCGAAGTCTGGTGGTATGGGAAATAAAGTATTGAGGAATTGGTGGTAGTTAAGGTAAAGGTTTTCCCCTGACATTAAGTCCAGTCATGTCTGACTCTGGGGGTTGGTGCTCATCTCCATTTCTAAGCCGAAGAGCCGGCGTTGTCCATAGACTCCTCCAAGGTCATGTGGGATGACTGCATGGAGCGGTGTTACCTTCCCACCGGAGCAGTACCTATTGATGCACTCACATTTGCATGTTTTTGAACTTCTGGGTTGGCAGAAGCTGGGGCTAACAGTGGGGGCTCTCTCCCGTTTAGCTTGGATAAGTGAGACTCTACTGTATTATAATATAGTAAATCCCATTATTGCATAGAACAGAATAATGGCAATTATTGTAGATTCAAAACACTGTATTTGTGTAGTGAGGGCACAGAGGGAAAGAGAAAAATTGAGAAGTTGCTGAAAAGATATACTGGGAAAGCAGGATGGTAGAAATATTGGAATTTAACCAGAAAAAGAATATGCCCAGCAAAACCTTTGAAAATCTGAAAGATTTTTCAATGCCATTTTTCCTTTAGTTTGTTGTTTATCAAAATTGCCCTGCCCTGTCTCCTGTAGGGTCGGATTTTTCTCTTCTGCAGTCTGTGCCTTTAGGCTCAAGACTAGGGTGGCTTCTCCAGCAGGAAGCAGCTATTTTTGAAAGAGGAATCACATTGGGAGATGTTTTTCCAGTGGCAGGAAACCAGCTCCAATGCTCCATGGGGGAGAGTAGTGGGCTCACTCCCTGTTTCAGAAGTCATCCTCTTTGGTCCAGATGAAAGGAGGGGAGCCTTGGTCTCCGGAGCACAGCTGTGTGTACAGTGGCACCCCCGGGGCTATCCTCTGCATAAAACAGTGGGGTGCCCAGCTGTGTGGGGGATGCTATAAGGAGATGCAGAAGGGAGGATGAAGCAAATGGAAATTTGCCTTGAAAAGGTCATTTCCTATCACTTCAGAAGGAAAAGGAAAGAGCCTGAGAAGTAAATCTCTATGCAGAAAGAAGTAGGTTGTCTGAAGCCCATCTTCACTCAGGGCAGACAGACATGCAAATTCAGCACCACACATTAAGATGCATGGGTATACTCAATTTTTTGTTATGTCAAGGGCTCCACCTTCATTTTCTGGGAGGCAACTGACTTTCTGCTGTCAGAAGGAATAAAAAAGATGACATAAATACTTCTTCCTAGATACCTAACACCTATGAGCCTATATTTTGGTAAAGGTAAAGGTTTTCCCCTGACATTAAGTTTAGTCGTGTCCGACTCTGGGGGTTAGTGCTCATCTCCATTTTTAAGCCAAAGAGCCGGCGTTGTCCGTAGACACCTCCAAGGTCATGTGGCCGGCATGACTGTATGGAGAGTCTATATTTACACATGCAAAAAAAAGTCTGCCTATGAAAGTGAAAGCCAGTGTTTCCACATTCATATATCTCACAAGTACAGTAGAGTCTCACTTATCCAACATAAACGGGCCGGCAGAACGTTGGATAAGTGAATATGTTGGATAATAAGGAGGGATTAAGGAAAAGCCTATTAAACATCAAATTAGGTTATGATTTTACAAATTAAGCACCAAAACATGTTATACAACAAATTTGACAGAAAAAGTAGTTCAATACGCAGTAATGCTATGTAGTAATTACTGTATTTACGAATTTAGCACCAAAATATCACGATATATTGAAGACATTGACTACAAAAATGCGTTGGATAATCCAGAACGTTGGATAAGCGAGACTCTACTGTACAATCATCAGAAGCCAGAACTGATATACAGCATACCCTTGATGGGAAACCTGAGTTTGCTTCCATGTCTGGCAGGAGCCACAATAGTACAGGCAATCCCAAGTTATGAACAAGGTTCTGTACGTTTATTTTTAAGCTGAATTTATAAGTACATTTTTAAGTGTAACTCCATCCAATTTTTGTGTCAGGAGAGACTTGAGAAACTGCAAGTGGCTTCTGGTGTGAGAGAATTGGCTGTCTGCAAGGACGTTACCCAGAAGACATCCAGATGTTTGATGTTTTACCATCTTGTAGGAGGCTTCTCTCATGTCCTGCTCACCCCACTCCCCGGATTCAAACTGTCGACCTGTTGGTCAGCAGTCCTGCCAGCACAAAAGTTTAACCCATTGCGCCACGGCTCCAAATAAATATATTCTTTTTTTAGCCAAATAAATACAATAGAATCTCACTTATCCAACACTCGCTTATCCAACGTTCTGGATTATCCAACACATTTTTGTAGTTAATGTTTTCAATACATCGTGATATTTTGGTGCTAAATTCGTAAATACAGTAATTATTACATAGCATTACTGTGTATTGAACTACTTTTTCTGTCAAATTTGTTGTATACCATGATGTTTTGGTGCTTAATTTGTAAAATCATAACCTAATTTGATGTTTAATAGGCTTTTCCTTAATCTCTCCTTATTATCCAACATATTCGCTTATCCAACGTTCTGCCCGCCCGTTTATGTTGGATAAGCGAGACTCTACTGTATATATAATCACAGCTTATATATACAGTACTAGCTGTGCCTGGCCACGCGTTGCTGTGGCGAAGTATGGTAGTATGGGAAATAAAGTATTGAGGAATTGGTGGTAGTTAAGGTAAAGGGTAAACGTTTTCCCCTGACATTAAGTCCATTATAAATGGGTTATATAGCTGTGTGGAAGGGCATTGAGTCTACACTGCCATATAATCCAGTTCAAATCTGATAATCTGTATTTTATAGGTAGTGTGGAAGAGGCCTAAGTGAGGCCTAACTCTGCCTGCCCCCTGGGCTGAGTGGGTTGCTAGGAGACCAAGTGGGCAGAGCTTAGCCTTCTAACTGGCAGCAATTGGATAAAAACAATTATTCCTCTCTTTCTAATTAGGATTTTATATTTCTTTTCTTTTTGTTGTATGAACGTAGAGGCATGGATGAGGGGTTGTGCTGCCAAGTTTAGTGTTTCTGGGATGTGTAGTTTTGTTGTTTTGTCCTAGGCCGAAATTTCATGACCCTTTTATATATATACTAGCTGTGCCCGGCCACGCGTTGCTGTGGCGAAGTATGGTGGTATGGGAAATAAAGTATTGAGGAATTGGTGGTAGTTAAGGTCAAGGGTAAACATTTTCCCCTGACGTTAAGTCCAGTCATGTCTGATTCTGGGGGTTGATGCTCATCTTCATTTCTAAGCCGAAGAGCCGGCGTTGTCCGTAGACTCCTCCAAGGTCATGTGGGATGACTACATGGAGCAGCGTTATCTTCCCACCGGAGCAGTGCCTATTGATGCACTCACATTTGCATGTTTTTGAACTTCTGGGTTGGCAGAAGCTGGGGCTAACAGTGGGGGCTCTCTCCGCTCCCCCAATTCAAACCTACGGCCTTTCGGTCCAGAAGTTCAGCAGCTCAGCGCTTTAACACGCTGCGCCATCAGGGGATATTATTTCCTAAAAGTTGTGAATATACAATATTTCTGATTGTTTTTTTGGTTTTTTTGTCTCTTGGAGGCAAGTATGAATGCTGCAATTAGGAAAAATGATTAGGATGTAATGGCCTTGCAGCTTTAAAGCCTGTCTGTTTCCTCTGAGTGAATTTTTTGTTGGGAGGTGTTAGCTGGCCCTGATTGTTTCCTGTCTGGAATTCCCTTGTTTTCAGAGTGGTGTTGTTTGCGATATTTTATGTGCTTCTAATGTCTGTAGCCCTAAGAAAACAGAGGATTTGCCGGTCTTTGATGATGGGAATACTTTGTTGGGAGGTGTTAGCTGGCCCTGATTGTTTCCTGTGTGGAATTCCCCTGTTTTCAGAGTGTTGTTCTTTATTTAGTGTTCTGATTTTAGAGATTGTATTGTTCTGTTTTATTATATCACATTAATTTTTATATATTCTGATTTTAGTGTTTTTGAATACTTGGAGCCAGATTGTATTCATTTTCACGGTTGACCACAACACAATAATAATAATAATAATAATAATAATAATAATAATAATAATAATAATGACTTTGGTAATACACAGTGCTTCACTGCCTTCTCAGCTTCCTTTCTGGAAAAATCCTTTCTTGGGAGGTGTTAGCTGGCCCTGATTGTTTCCTTTGTGGAATTTCCAATTTCACTGCTTTATTTACTTTCTTTATTTCTTTATTTACTGTCCTGGTTTTAGAGATTATATTGTTCTGCATTATTCTATCCCAGAAATTATTTCATATCAAAGTAGAATCTCACTTATCCAACATTTGCTTATACAATGTTCTGGATTATCCAACGCAGTCTGCCTTTTCATAATCAATATATTGAAAACATTGACTACAAAAATGCATTGGATAATCCAGAACATTGGATAAGCGAGTGTTGGATAAGTGAGACTCTACTGTAATTACTACATAACATTACTGCGCGTGGAACTACCTTTTCTGTCAAATTTGTTGTATAATATGATGTTTTGGTGCTTCATTTGTATAACGATTACCTAATTTGATGTTTAATCGGCTTTTCCTGAATCCCTTCTTATTATCCAACATATTCACTTATCCTGCCGGCCTGTTTATGTTGGATAAGTGAGACTCTACTGTATATTGTTAATCTTAAATTATCTGCTTAGAACTGGATTATATGAGGCCCCTTCTTCACAGCTGTATAAAATGCACACTGAAGTGGATTATATGGCAGTGTGGAGTCAAGATAATCCAGTGCAAAGCAGATAATATAAGATTATAAATGGGTTATATAGCTGTGTAGAAGGCCCTTGAATCTACACTGCCATATAATCCAGTGCAAATTAGATAATCTGTGGAAGAAGCCTAAGTGAGGCCTAAATCTGCCTGTCCCCTAACTGAATCCTGGCTGTCCTTTGGCTGAATTGGTTGCTAGGCGACCAAGTGGGCAGAGATTAGCCCTCTAAACTGGCAGCAATTGGATAAAAACAATTATTGCTCTCCCTCTAATTAGGACTTTATTTTTCTTTTCTTTTTGTTGTATCAACCCTGAGGCGTGGGTGATGGGTTGTGTTGTCAAATTTCGAGGTTGGGGGGCCTGTACTTTTGTTGATTTGTGGGTCGCCGTGATGCCATCACTCTTTTATATATATAGATAGATAGATATATACACACACATGCTTTGAATAGCATAAGGAACAATTAACACCCCTATGGTGTTTGTTTTGGTGTCTGTGCCCCTGTTTATAAGATTTCACTGCACTTTCTGTCCCTACAGTTGGATTTTGAAAAATTTGGCTTGTTGTAGAAACAAGGACTGGTGATAAAGCTTCAGTTGAGACACCTTTCCCGCATGATAATAATTCTTCCAGGAGTGGATTTCCCCTCCTAGGGGTAGATTTCTCTCACTTCCCATTGTCTCACCCCCATTCTTAACTATGAGTTGTTTGTAAGTCAAATGTTTGTAACCAGGGGACTGCCTGTACTTGACCATTTGTTTGTTTATTCGTTTGATTATGACATATCTCCGTACACAAAAACTTCTAGGTGACTTAATAATGAAAAAATGAATAATAATGAAAAAAATGCAAATGATAAAAAAAACTAACATTATAAGAAGCCATAAAAGCTGCAGAGAAAATAATGGGGTCATAAAAATTACAATCCTGTTAAACACACAAAATAAACCAAAAGAAAGGTAATTGAATCTGACCTGGTTTAAAACAATTAAAGAAAAGGAAACACAAAAACAACCCCGCTCCCTGGCCCTTTTTTTCTAATATTCATGTTCCAGAAAAATCTATCAGAATAAAAAAAAACAAGCTTTATAGATAGATAGATAGATAGATAGATAGATAGATAGATAGATGATAGATGATAGATAGATAGATAGATAGATAGATAGATAGATAGATAGATAGATAACAAGAAATACTTCCGAAATATCAGGGTATCAGAGGCAATTTGTATTGCAGAAAAAAGGCCTTCTATCCAGCTAAGAGCCACGGTGGAGCAATGGGTAAAACCCTTGTGCCATCTGAACTGCTGACCTGAAGGTTGGGTTGCTGACCTGAAGGTTGCCAGTTCGAATCCATGAGATGGGGTGAGCTTCCGTCTGTCAGCTCTAGCTTGTGGGGACATGAGAGAAGCCTCCCAGATAACACATCTGGGTGTCCCTGGGCATAGTCTCTGTAGACGACCAATTCTCCCACACCAGAAGTGACTTGCCGTATCTTCCCAGGTCGCTTCTGACACAATTAAAAAGAGGTAGCTAGCTACCTATCAAAGCTCCAAGTCCAAACATTGACCTGTCTGTCCCAGTAAATGGTCCCCCGCCATCCTGACACCCTCCTTTGTAGTGGATTTTAGAAATCTGCAAGATGGACGGGGGACATCCAGTGGAAGTTTACTCTTTTTTTTAATTGACTCTCTAAGATGTGCTGGGCCTCATATGTGCTATGTGGATATCTAAATGTACACACAAGCAGATTTCTTATTCTCTCTCCTCACCCAACTGTAAATTCAAGTTCTGTGTGATATCATAAACAGCAGAACGAAGGAATGGTAGCAGAGAGTTGTCATTGTAATTACTTTCCATTTGTGCTTCCATTTAGCCTCCTGTGTGTCCATGGCTCCATTTTTTGACAATCATGATCAGCTGTTTTGGGATTTTTAAACACTCACATGCACTGGAACAGTTCACACCATTGTATATGCATGAAGTCGTGTTTTCCATGACTGCAGAGACATATAGTTATGTGAATATGTGCATTTTTGGCCAGAATCGGGCTTTAAGTGCACCTTTTTAAAATGTGCTTTTCAGCTGTTAATCCAATTCAGTGTGCATTTTTGCAAAATGTCATTTAATTTTTAATTAATTTTTGTCATTTAATAATAATAATAATAATAATAATAATAATAATAACAACAACAACAACAACAACAACAACAATAACTTTATTTTGAGACTGCCCTCTCAGGAAGGTTTACACACATCAAAAAGGCAAACATTCAATGTCCAAAACAATGCAAACACATCAAAAATCAAAGTAATACACAATAATAACAGTAAACTTATTGCAAAAGGAATACAACAGTATAAAATAATCCAATAGACATGATAACATTAATAACATGAATTAACATTAAAACATATATTCTGTAAAACAATTAAAATACATTAGAAATGGCTGTAATAGGTGTTCACTTAAAATATGCCCTAGCCACCATGAGTTGAAAATACGTTAGCTAGCAATCTAATGGAATTAATTTAAAGTGTCCTAGTTCTCCTCCTCCTCTCCATATGCTGAAGTGCATAAGCCCGTTTTCAAGAGTTTTTTTAAAAGGAGATGAAGGTGGGGACCGTTTTACTTTTTTAGGGAAGGAGTTCCAGAAACTGGGAGCAATCATAGAGAAGGCACCCTCTCTCAGTCCCACCAGCCGCACTTGAGACGGGGGTGGGACTGAGAGCAGGGCCTCCTCCAATGACTACAGTGCTCATGATGGCCTATATGGGGAGATGCGATCAAACAAATAGCTAGGATCCAACACATTTAAGACTTTATCGGTAACAACCAGCACTTTGTATTTAGCCACTCCCCTTTTATCCCAATTTATTCCAGGTTTTAGGGCAGGTGTAGAAGAGTCCTCTAATAAGCAATAACAGATCCATTTATTTCTTGCCTCTCCTTTTAGGTGTTCAAGAAGATATTCATGGTTGCAGCTGAGTAGCTGGGTTAAGATCACCCAGTTCAAGAGCTCAAGAGATTAATGTGAATTTGAACCTGGGTTTGCACAGTCCAAGTCTTACTCGTCACAATATATGTGAGAAAATGGCAACAATAAGATCAAATACTGCCCCCCCCCCCCCAAGTGACAACAGAAGAAAGGTATGCGCAGGCACACTTCACCTTCGGCCAGTGTTTTGGGTTTTTTTTTTTTTTGTGTCAGGAGCGATTTGAGAAACTGCAAGTCGCTTCTGGTGTGAGAGAATTAGCCGCTTGCAAGGATGTTGCCCAGGGGACGCCCGAATGTTTGTTGTTTTACCATCCTGTGGTAGGCTTCTCCCGTGATCCCGCATGGGGAGCTAGAGCTGACAGATGGGAGCTCACCTCGCTCCCCAAATTTGAACTACCGACCTGTCGGTCAGCAGTCCTGCCAGCACAAGGGTTTAACCCATTGCACCACCAGGGGCTCCCGGCCAGTGTTGAGAACTAACAATGTTGAAAAGGCATTCCAGTAAGAAAGTAAAGTACCATAACCGCTCCAGATTCCAAGCAAATCCTGGATACAGTTTCTCTGGTGTGTGTGCATACAGGCATGTGTGTCCATCCATGCCCATGATGCAAGGGGCTGGCCCAGCCTGGCCACTAGAGGCCATCCCCAACACAAGGCAGAAAGCAAGATCGGATGCCCCTTTGATCTCAATTAGCTGTGTTGTTCTGTGCTGTTAGGAGACAGGAGATGCTGGTAAAGATAGACGACAGCTGTGTTATTCTTGATAGAACAGATGAAAACAGCATCTGTAAGGCAGTGCCGTCATTCCCTTTTGTCCTCTTCGAGGTCCACACATGTGCAAACATGAATCCGGAATCATTTCTGACTGAGAGGACCTTTTGCTTTTGCTTTGCAGGTTGCAAATTCTTCTGGAGACAGTCTTGGTAAGCAATTGTAATACAGTAGAGTCTCACTTATCCAACATAAACGGGCCAGCAGAATGTTGGATAAGCGAATATGTTGGATAATAAGGAGGAATTAAGGAAAAGCCTATTAAACATCAAATTACATTATGAATTTACAAATTAAGCACCAAAACATTGTGTTATATAACAAATTTGACAGAAAAAGTCGTTCAATATGCAGTAATGCTAAGTAGTCATTACTGTATTTACGAATTTAGCACCAAAATATCACAATGTATTGAAAACATTGACTACAAAAATATGTTGGATAATCCAGAACGTTGGATAAGCAAGTGTTGGATAAGTGAGACTCTACTGTAGTTACATATATATGTGCCTATATATATAAAGAAAAAGGTTTTCCCCGACACTAAGTCTAGTCGTGTCTGACTCTGGGGGTTGGTGCTCATCTCCATTTCTAAGCCGAAGAGCCGGCGTTGTCTGTAGACACCTCCTATGTCATGTGACTGGCATGACTGCATGGAGCGCAGTTACCTTCCCACCGGAGCAGTACCTATTGATCTACTCAATTTGCATGTTTTCGAACTGCTAGATTGGCAGAAGCTGGGGCTAACAGCGGGAGCCCACTCCTCTCTCCAGATTCAAACCATCGACCTTTTAGTCAACAAGTTCAGCAGCTCAGCGGTTTAACTCGCGGCTCCACCGGGGGTTCCTATATATATATTTATATGATAATTGTATGCATTGCTCTCTCTCACACACACACACATACGTTGATTTCTTACCTCTTAATCGTATTACTCTTTAGCTAATCAGCACACCTGGATCTGGCTCTTGGTGTATATTTCTCCGTCACCAAGCTCCCTGACACCCCACCCCCTCACCAGCTCCCACACAGTGGCTGCCTTCCTTTTTTTCCTTTTTTAAAAACACTCTCTAAACTGACCACGCTCTCCTTGTACTTGCACAGCTTGTCAGCATTCTCAGATTTTTTACGTGTTGACCCCAACAACCTCTCTTCATGGAGAATTGCGGCATTCTTCCTGTTTTAAACATATTCCATCTGCAGCCTCCCTATAGAATTCCTAAATCTGATAACCAGGGGGTGTGCTTTTGCTTTGAACAGAGAATGGTTGACCTTTGCTGGTGGAGTGAAGGCTGCGCAGGAGGGGGGAAATGGCTTCAGTGAGAACCACTGTTGTTTTACAAACCTCACGGAAAGCAAAAAAAGGACATGTGCTCCTTTTCTTTGCCTTCTTCTGCAAAGTCCATCTTCCGATCACAATCTCCCCGGGATGGAAGGTACCAGGACTTTAAAAAGCAAGAAGGAGAAAGAGAGAGGCACGCACAAAAGAAATTCTCTGAATTATTTAGTAATGATAGGATGGCTCTAACTGTTCACAGCCATCAGCTTCTCTGGCTCACGTCTGGCAACTCCAGACTGAAAGGGCAAGCAGGCGCTATTTGTTTTTCAAGTGTACTTCAGCTCTGCCCTTATCTTCCAATGGCCACAAGAAAGGTGCACATGATTCAAGATGGCCAGGATCACATTCTCAGAAATTACTAACTGATTTCATCTATTCATAAGATAGAATATCACTCTATAGAACAATTTAGCATATCTTAGTTGCCTAGTAAGTAGGCTAACAAACATTATATCGGGTTGCTGTAAGTTTTCCAGGCTGCATGGCCATGTTCCAGAAGCATTATCTCCTGACGTTTTGCCCATATCTATAGCAAGCATCCTCAGAGGTTGTGAGGTTTGGAAACTAGACCAGTGGGGTTTATATATCTGTGGAATGTCCAGGGTGGGGAAAAGAACTCTTGTCTGTTTGAGGCAAGTGTGAATGGTGCAATTTGCCAGCTTGATTAACATTGAATTGCCTTGCAGCTTCAAAGTCTGACTGTTTCCTGCCTGGGGAAATTCTTTGTCGGAAGATGTTAACTGGCCCTGATTGTTTCTTATCTGGAATACCCCTGTCTTCTGAGTGTTGTTCTTTATTTACTGTCCTGATTTTAGAGTTTTTAAAATACTGATAGCCAGATTTTGTTTATTTTCATGGTTTCTTCCTTTTTTGTTGAAAATTTCCACAAACAGTAGAGTCTCACTTATCCAAGACTCGCATATCCAAGGTTCTGGATTATCCAATGCATTTTTGTAGTCAATGTTTTCAATATATCTTGATATTTTGGTGCTAAATTTGTAAATACAGTAATTACAACATAACATTATTGTGTATTGAACTACATTTTCTGTCAAATTTGTTGTATAATATGATGTTTTGGTGCTTAATTTGTAAAATCATAGCCTAATTTGATGTTTAATAGGCTTTTCCTTAATCCCTCCTTATTATCCAAGATATTAGCTTATCCAAGATTCTGCTGGCCTGTTTAGCTTGGATAAGTGAGACTCTACTGTACTTGTGGATTTACAAACAAAGGATTCTCCTAGGCAGGGAACAACCAGGCTTTGAAGCTGCCAGTCTATTTGATGCTAATCAAGCTGGCCAATTGGAACAATCTACCAGCAATAGCAGAGCACTTTATGAACCAACCTGGACACAGCATATGATCTGAGAACACAGAAATGCTGGACCACTCTAACAGAACGACTTATTCTGGACCAAATAATATTCTATAATCAAGTAATCCACTATGCGCTTTGGAAAGTTTGTTTCAGTTCCAGCTAGGGTTATAATTTATCAGCATTTGGGAATGTGGAGGACTCAAAGGAATTTATTTTATTTATATCCTGCCTGTATCCTGGCATAGGGTCTAAGACAGCTCTGTCCCTATCCACAACATGATTACCATCATTCAGTAAACCGCCAAAAATCCAAATGTTTCATAGCATTCTGTGCAAAGTTGGATTTCCCCTTTGAATTAAAAATTTAATTTCACCAACTCAGTGCAATGGCTACCTAGTTCTTGCAAGCCTGAAACCATTTTTTTAAATTTACAAGCACAATGGCAATCTTTGGTGAATGGTTCCAACCAGTTTCCTATACACCTGCTTATTAGCCTTCCAACCCATTTCTGGGTAATCTCAATGAAAATTTTGCCTTACAAATAGGTAAATCAGCAGAGCATGTAGACATGAGAAACAGCTGTTCCTTGCCGCACCCTTGGTGAAAAGTGCCTTTGTTTTTCGTGACTAGCTGAACAAGTTTCAGACATTTAGTCATAATGATAGCTTTGTCTCTCAAATCATATTGACACAACTAAGGCCCTATTATTAGTTATAGCCTGGTTGTATGCACTCCCTTACAAGAGTCACCCATCAGGTCTATGTCTAATCTTTTGTTCCTACTGGATGGATACAATAGTCTAAGTGTTGGCTGCAACCCGAATATAGAAATAAGAAAAATGTAAGCTACTACCATTTCCTCAGCAACCCAGAATTTAAGTGACATGACCCAAATACAGTACAGTGGTATCCGCTGGGGTTCAGTTCCAAAATCCTCATAGATAGCATAGATGCTAAGTCCTGTTATATACAATGGAGTAGTAAAATTATGTCACTTATATAAAATGGCAAATTTAGAATTTTTTTGGTAGTGGAATATTTTCAAACCATGGATAGTTGGCTAGAGGAGCTTTTGTACTATTAAAACTTGTGTGCCAGGTGCGTCCATATCTTGAGAAGCCAGATTTGGCATGGTAGTCTATGCTCATGTAACATCTTGAATAGACTACTGCAATGCACTCTACATGGGCTGCCTTTGAAGATTGTTTGGAAGCTCCAAATAGTCCAATGGGGGTGTATAGGGAAAAGACACCCCCCCCCCCATTACATCAGCTCCACTGGCTGCCAGTTTGCTACCGAGTACCATTCAAAGTGCTGGCTTTAGCGTATAAAGCCCTAAACGGTTCTGGCTCAACTTACCTGTCCAAACATATCTCTCCCTATGAACCAGTTAGAGCAACAAGATCTGCCCGCCCCTTTCACAAGTGCGACTGGTGGGGACGAGAGACGGGGCCTTCTCAGTGGTGGCCTCTCGGCTATGGAACTTCCCAATGATATCCGATTGGCCCCCTCCCTCCTGGTCTTCAGGAAAATGGATAACACCTGGCTTTGGAACCAGGCATTTGGGGAATAGTGCAATATAGAACTGACTTGAATATAGCAATATGAAGGACAACCACAGGTTTAGGACTATGTTTTAACAGTTTTAATAGTTTTATTGTAGTTATATGTTTATCTGTTTTTACTTAATGTGATGTATTTATACACTGTGTATTTGCAATGTGACATGGAGGTGGCCAATCTGTAAGCTGCTCAGAATCCCCTCCGGGATGAGAAGAGCGAGATATAAATATAGTAAATAAATAAACAAATCCATGGATAGAGAATCTATCAATATAGAGGGCTGGCTATGGCTAGAGAAAGTCTGTTTTTAATATAAGGGATCCTCCTTTTGTTGCCTCAGAGATGAAATGGAAAAGGAAGCAATTCACTGAAAACGGTATGCTGATGGAGAAAGGAAGCAAAGACAAAAGAAGATTACAAGCTGCTATAGACCTTGAACCTCACCCCACTTCTTTCTGTGCAGTTCCATGGCGTTCCATCTTGAAAGAAGTTGGAGAATTTACTCACCCCATCACAGAGGATTGCCTCTTCCTGTTTCTAATTAAACCCTGAGCCTCATTTCTTACCACATAGGTAATGTTGTCTCTTTCCATTCTGTCTTTAGTGGAGAGCCCACTTCACAAGGGGTTTTTTTGTATTTGTTTTAAATGTGCAGTTGCAGAATTTAAAATATTTTAAATTGCGTGGTTACAGCAACATTTTTTTTACAGAGAATAGAAGTCTGAAGAGTAATGGTGGTGGAAGGAGCATCAAGGGGCATGAAAAGGCTGCCCACATGCATACCCACTCTGACACATCATCCCTAAAGTGCCCACATCACAGGTGTGTATCTTTTGACTTATAAATTTATATATAAATTTTATTTCTACCCCACCACCATCTCCCTGAAGGACTCGGGGCAGCCAACAAAATACAGCGAAATGCCATATATAGATAATACACAAATCTGAAATGATAAAAACCACAGAATTACAACCACACACATGCATAATTACAATGCAAAACATTAAAATTCATAAATACAGTCATAGCTGTGGATAAAAACAAGTTGTTTCAATTGACATAGCCCAGTGCCAACATGAACTTGTGCAACTGCAGAATTTCAAAGATTCAGAATTGCAGTTACAACAACATTTTTTAACGGAGGCTAGTAATCTGAAAATCAATGGTGGCAGAAGGAGCATCAAGGCGCATGAAAAGACTGCCCACACACACACCGAAATGTCAGGATACAGACTTAAAATGGGTAAATGCACCATTTCCTATTTGATACCCGTTTCTAAGCATTTCTAAACACAGGAAAATGAGCAGAGTTGATTCCAGCCCATTTTCAAAATTCACCCATTTCTACACACTGCGGAGACAGAGTCCAATGGGCAACCCATGGAACGGGTCATGCGTCATTTGATGGGATCCATGGGATTCCATCTTTTAAATGCATAGAAATGGAGGACAACCTCCATTTGATGATGTCCTTTAACTCTGGTGTGTGGCATCTCCCTCATCAGACGTCCTGGTCCATTTGTCCTACAGGAACTGCTTGGCATTGTTTCTCCAATTGCCTGTTTTTCTCTGTTGGATGTATAGCACACATCATTTCCTTGTTCAATTTCTTATGTCATTTTACAATAGGATCCCCTGGTGGTGCAGTGGATTAAACCCTTGTGCCTGCAGGACTGATGACTTGAAGGTTGGGTTGCTGACCTGAAGGTTGCCGGTTTGAATCCAACCTGGGGAGAGTGTGGATGAGCTCCCTCTATCAGCTCCAGCTCCATACGGGAACATTACAGAAGCCTCCCACAAAGATGGTAAAAACATCAAACATCTAGGCATCCCCTGGGCAACGTCCTTGCAGATGGCCAATTCTCTCACACCAGAAGCAACTTGCAGTTTCTCAAGTTGTTCTTGACACGAAAAAAAATTACAATGGAATACAATAGTTGTGCCATGCAATATTTCTGACTTCTTGTCATTGGTTTCTTCCAATAGACTATTCTGGAAAACTAAAATGTAGTGGCAACAGCATTTAAACTAGAAGTATAGAAGTGACCATGGATTTTTCAGAAAGGTCTATATCATTCGTCATATAGTGACAACCAGAGGGGAATCAAAGCTCTTGTTTAGTGCCAGGTTTTGCAAAGGTTTAGTACTAGGATTTCTATGCCATCTGGCCTGAATTGGCAAGTTGCAAGCTACAGCGATCACCATGGGTTGGCTCTAACCCAGGCCTGAACTGTTCATCTTGATCCCCTCTATACCTAAACTACAAACTGCTCAGGATGCAAGCTGTGAATTCCCCTGATTTCTTCCAGGACTGTTTTAGCACACAAGCTTGCAACGTCTCTCTCACACACACAACGCACTTCAAAGCAGTACACACCCCACAGTTCTGATCGGGACCCTTTCACCAAGAAGCGTAATTGTCATGGGGTGGGGCACAGTTAGTAACATGCCCCTCTTCTCCTTTCCTTGTCAGTATTTATCGCCTTCCTTTCTGCTTCACTGGGCACGTCTCACATCAGCAAGTCTGGGGATTTAATTGGTTTTGCAAACTAGTGTCAAGTATTTGCGGAGGCTCCTGGGAGGGAGAATGGGCCATTGTTCCCGATTCCTTGATGGTGTGTTTGGATTTAGGGATTGTTTTCTGCTTTTCTTTTTCCAAAAACCAATGGGGAAGAGGAAGGGAAGAGTGTTAAGATGGAGGAAAAAAGAAGCAGTTCCTCAGACAGCCTTTATACAATGTTCAGAACTGTAGATATTTTGTTGCCTTCTTCTTCTTCAATTTCTGCCCAAAGGACTTTTCCCCGTGAGCCCTTTTTTGCCCATGAAGACCTTATGTGAAACAGTGTACATATATCTAGTGAACCCAAAATCATAGATGAATTCTTTAAAACGAGGACTTAGAATTTTATCACAGAGACAGGCACACTAGAGGTACAATTGCCTATAGCAAGAGTCTCTATGTTCCAATATCAAGATATTCCCAGTGGGCAGCCCTATGTGCGCTGTAAATGTTGTAGAATGTGTAGCAGCAATTCATGATCATCACCATGAGTTTAAGATGGTTTTGTAACAATAAAGCCTCCACTTCCAGAGATGAAGAGCTCATTTGCCTTACTAAACGTGCTCTTTGTATTATCTAGAGTAGAGTCTCACTTATCCAACTTAAACGGGCCGTCAGAACGTTGGATAAGCGAAAATGTTGGATAATAAGGAGGGTTTAAGTAAAAGCCTATGGATGCAAGAGCTGGACCATAAGGAAGGCTGATTGAAGGAAGATAGATGCTTTTGAACTTTGGTGTTGGAGGAAAATCCTGAGAGTGCCTTGGACCGCAAGAAGATCCAACCAGTCCATCGTCTAGGAAATAATGCCCGACTGTTCACTGGAGGGAAGGATATTAGAGGCAAAGATGAAGTATTTTGGCCACATAATCAGAAGACAGGAAAGCTTGAAAAAGGTCATGATGCTGGGGAAAATGGAAGGAAAAAGGAAGAGAGGGCTTGAAGGAGCTGGAGGCAGCGACGGCGGACAGGGAGCTCTGGTGTGGGCTGGTCCATGAGGTCACAAAGAGTCAGAAATGACTGAATGAATAAACAACAACAAAGGAAAAGCCTATTAAATGTCAAATTACATTATGATTTTACAAATTAAGCACCAAAACATCATGTTTTACAACAAATCGACAGAAAAAGCAGTTCAGTACACGGTAACGTTATGTAGTAATTACTGTATTTACAAATTTAGTACCAAAACATTTCAGTGTATTAAACATTGACTACAAAAACATTGGCACTAAAAAAAATGACTACAAATAAAGATAGAATTGCATAAAATGAACTTACAGTATCAACATTGTCAGAAGTTCAATCCGTAAAAAGTTCAGTCCTGTGAAGATTTTAAAAAATCTGTGATCCTTGCCTGCCTAGAGAAACATCTGTGGATCCAGGCGGGAGGCAGACTGCGTTGGATAATACAGAAGGTTGGATAAGCGAAGGTTGTATAAGCGAGACTCTACTTTACTTAAAAAAAACAAATGAATCCAACCTTACCATCCTTTTAGTTCTCAGATATTTTACAAAACAAGGGTATTGTTCAAAGGGATTTTTCAATACATAAGTTATAAAGTGGTTTATGCAGCTGTGGACAAGTCTACATAAGGACCACCCAGCGCAGCACCCAAAAGAGTATCATGGAACATGAAAGGCAATGCAGACTGGTTCGACGAGAGAAGTCAGTCGCAGCAGAGCACTTGATGAACCAACCTGGACATAGCATATTATTTCAGAACACAGAAATGCTGGACCGCTCTCACAACCACCATGTCAGACTACACAGAGAAGCCTTTGATATCCACAAGCATGTGAACTATTTTAACAGCAAAGAAGAAACCATGAAAAGGAACAAAGTCTGACTACTAGTATTAAAAAAACTCTAAAATCAGGACAGTAAATAAAGAACAACACTCAAAAAAGAGAATTCTAAGTAAACAATCAGGGTCAGCTAACCCTTCCCAACAAAGGATTCCCACAGTCAGGAAGCAGCCAGACTTTGAAGCTGCCAGGCTATTCAATGCTAATCAAGCTGGCCAATTGCAACATTAACACTTACCTCAAACAGACAAACGTTCTTTCTCCCACCCTGGACCTTTCACAGATATATAAATCCCACTTGCATAGTTTCCCACAGACCTCACAACCTATGTGGATGTGGGTGAAACGTCAGGAGGGAATGCTTCTGGAATATGTCCATGCCGCCCGGAAAACTCATAGCAACCCGGTGATTCTGGCCATGAAAACCTTGGACAACACAAATGTGGTTTGTGTTACCAGCAGTTATTTTCTATTCCTTCTTGGAAAGCTGGTCATAGCTCTACCAATATGATACAGTTTAGCTTCCATACCCCATTCCCAGTCTAGAATTCCCTTCTTCAGGAAGGGCATGCAGATCTCACAGTGTGATGGGCTTCAGGATAAATTTCCCAGTTAGAAGAAAAATGGGATGCAACTTTTGCATACAACAGTGCTGAATGGAAACTGTCAGGAAAGAAGCATCCATCCACAAAAGATAGCAATTCAACTGTGTTGTGAACCACTTAATTGCAAGCTACACTGGTTTAATGGGAACTAGGGAACTAGGGTGTGTGATTTTCAATCAGATCAAAACTTTCCCACCATTTGCCTTATCTTGAACTAACTGGCTCTGTTTTGCCTTTCTGGAAAAAAAGGCAGATTGGTGACCAGAAGTAAGTTATTTCTTGTCTATTTTATTATTGGTATTGTTATGTTTTCACATGAGCCCCCAGTGGCACAATCAGTTAAACCCTTATGCCGGCAGGACTGCTAACCTGAACGTTGGGTTGATGACCTGAAGTTTGCTGGTTTGAATTTGGGGAGAGTGCAAATGAGTTCCCTCTGACAGCTTCAGCTCCCCATGTGGAGACATGAGAGAAGCCTCCTACAAGGATGGTAAAACATCAGAACATCATGGCGTCCCCTTGGCAACGTCCTTGCAGACTGTCAATTCTCTCACACCAGAAGCGACTCGCAGTTTCTCAAGTTGCTCTTGACATGAAAAAAAAAATCTAACTGGGTTTGACTTACATACCCTCTGGTTAACAGACCTCCAAAATACCTGCTATTAATATCCTCAGGTCTTGCAAACTTGCTTGTAATATAGCCTCAGTTAAGTCATTGTGGCTTCTACTGTTATTGGTCTTTTTTGGATGTCCATGGTATTTATAGAACTCTCTTCCAGCATTTCAAATGAGTTGATTGTCTCTTTTGCCACTATGTTAACTGTACAGCTTTCGCACATATACATAGAAATCCAAAATATTATGGCATGGATGCTCTAGCTTTGGTATTCTATCATATCGCTTTATGATTGAAAATCTTATCTCATTCCTTCACAGCTTCTCTTCCAAGTTCTCATCTTCTTTTGATTTTTTTATTTCTTTCTCCATTTTTGTTTATATCTGAGCCAAGCTGCGCATTCCTTACACACTAATGGTGCTTGTTGGCTTTCATTTGGTTTTGTGCTATGGATACACTACTGCCAATAAGCATCTCTCAGATTAAACACAACACTCCCCGGATCCCCATGCACACAACAAAGAAGCCCACAACCCCTCTAATTTTCCCTATCGTCTTAGTAAAAAAAAATTACAAAAGGAGAGAAATCCAGAATCTACAGCTGATATACTCTTCTGTAATCTGACCTTATGTAGAGTCAAATTACAAAGACTGAAATCTAGCTTCAAATATTACTAGTCCCAATTTGAGCAGACTAACTGAATCAAAAGATCTTACATAAATGTTGACTTGCTAAGTTCCTATTGAGCCAAATCTATTCTGGTTGGGAATAGCAACTGAATTTCAGGTCTAAGAAAAGAGATAGGAGTTATCCACTGTAAAGACATGGGACGGGATGTTCTCGGTATGCTGATGATACCCAAATATATTCTCCATACCTTCAAAAAAAACTCAGCTAAGGACAATGTGTCCCCTCTGTATGAATGCCTGGAAGAGGTAATAGGTTGGATGAAGAAAACAAATTGAAACTGAATCCAGACAAGACAGAGGTGCTAGCCATCAAGGGTCCTAACCCTCTGAAAGACTGTGTTTGCAGCTTGGGAGTACTTCTGGATTCGTCTCTTCAAATTTCAGCCCAGATAGATGTGACCATCAGGAGTGCTTACTAACAGCTTCGACTGATATGCCAGCTGTGCTCCTTTCTAGATTTGGAGGACCTTAAGATGGTAGTGCATGCACAGGTGACCTCAAGGTTGGACTTTTGTAGTGCACTTTACATTGAGCTACCTCTGTACCAAGTTTGGAAACTTCAATTAGTTCAAAACTCAGTAAATTAGTTACAGAAGCATCATGAAGTGAGTATATCACACTTATATTACAGTCATTCTACTGGCTGCCGATTGCTTTCCGGACAAAGTACAAAGTGTATGGTTTGGGTCCAGGTTCCCTACAAGATCGCCTTCTCCTGTACAATCCACACCTTAGGGCACTGAAATCCTCTGGGGGACAGTTACAACAAACAAGCAGAATCAGATTGGCAACCGTTACCCAAAGGACCTTTGTATTGGTTGCCCCACAACCATGAAATGGTCTGCTGGAAGAGATTTGAAAGCTGAACAAGCTATCAGAATGTAAAACCTAACTGAAGACCCACCTTTTCCAGCAGGTCCATTCAGTAAATATTGAATCATAAATTTTGGAGTTACATTATATTACTGCTGTATGTTGATCTTTGTACCTGTGTTTGATGTATATTTTTTATATATAACTAGCTTGGAGACCCGGCGTTATTTGAAAAGGGCATGGTTTGTTTTTGAATGTTAGGTATTCACAGTTTAGTGTGGGTGAACTACAATTCCCAGAATCACGTCTCAATCCTCCCCGAACCCTGCCAGTATTCAAAGTTGGCCATTTTGGGTCTGTGCATCAAGTTTGGTCCAGATACATGATCGTCTGGCTGCAGTGCTCTCTGGATAAGAGTGAACTACAGCTCCCAGATTCCAAGGGAAATTACTCCCAAACCTCACCTGTATTCACAGTTGGCCATGTTAGTTTTGTGGCAGGATTTGGGCTACATGTTCATGGGTCTCGTTATAACTGCAATGTCAGTGGAGGGAGGGCCTTTGGTGGCTCCCCAGTACTGTGGAGGCGGGAGGCTGTCTGTGTAAGTGGACACCTCCGTCACATACACACATACAGATTTTCACTTTTATTATGTGTATAGATAGATGGTGTGGTTGATATGTGTATTTTATTGTATGTACATTATTATTATTATCATTATTTTATTATGACACAGCAAACAAGATAGATATGCTGGATTTTGTATCACAAAATCACAAGTCGAACACTTCCCAAGTGTCTAGGACTGTGTGATGTATTTTCGGATGATGCGTGCAGATCCCAGTAAGGTGGCCTTTTGCAGTTGGCAGATCATGATTTTGTCAATGTCTATTGTTTCCAAATGCTGGCTGAGATCTTTTGGCATGGCACCCAGTGTGCCCATCACCACCGGGACCACCTGTACTGGTTTCTGCCAGAGTCTTTGAAGTTCAATCTTAAGGTCCTGATAGCGGCTGAGTTTTTCCTGTTGTTTTTTGTCAATGCGACTGTCACCTGGGATGGCAACATCATTGATCCAAACCTTTTTATTTTCCACAACTGTGATGTCTGATGTGTTGTGTTCCAGAACTTTGTCAGTGTGGATTCGGAAGTCCCACATTATCTTTGCGTGCTCATTCTCCAATACTTTTGCAGGTTTGTGATCCCACTGCAGGGAGGCATGTTCCAATTTTATTTATTTCATTATTATTATTATTATTATTATTATTATTATTATTATTATTATTATTATTATATTATAACACAGCAAACAAACTAGAAATGTTGGATTTCGTTTCACAAAATCACAAGTCAAACACTTCCCAAGTGTCTAGGACTGTGTGATGCATTTTCAGATGATGCGTGCAGATCCCAGTAAGGTGGCCTTTTGCAGTTGGCAGATCGTGATTTTGTCAATGTCTATTGTTTCCAAATGCCGGCTGAGATCTTTTGGCATGGCACCCAATGTGCCCATCACCACCGGGACCACCTGCACTGGTTTCTGCCAGAGTCTTTGAAGTTCAATCTTGAGGTCCTGATAGCGGCTGAGTTTTTCCTGTTGTATTATTGTTATTATTATTATTATTATTATTATTATTATTATTATTATTATTATTATTATTATTATTATTGGACCAGTGTGATGTGATGGTTTGAGCACTGGACTAGGCCTCTGGAGATCAGGGTTTAAATTCCCAGTTAGCCATGGAAAACCCACTGGGATCATCTTGGTCAAGTTATACTCTCAGCCTCTGAGGAAGGCAAGTACAACCCCTCTCTGAACAAATCTTGCCAAGAATACACCTTAAGGTCACCATAATTGTGAAACAACTTGAAGACACACAACACAAACAGCAAAAAAAAAACTATGCTGTACTGGAAGGATTTTGTTTCAAGCTTGCAAAAGGATTGGCTTGGAGCATTTCTCTTGAATGCTATACTCATAGACATAATTCTATGTCATGACCATTTTCATTTATCCAGGCACAACAAAACTGAGATAGCAAAACAGAGCTCTGAAAAAGGTTCACAAAGGGTCACTGTAAAGAAAGAACAGAGCTTTTATTTATTTATTGCTTCCTTGCCATCCTTTGGACCTGAGATAGCTTACAAAGATTGGCCAAGACCTAGCTAAGACGATACAATTCTGTTTCATCTGACAATGTCATCTCCCCAAAACTTACCTGCTCTGCTTGGCAGCATCCCCACCAAAGTGTTACCAAGGCAATACAGATTGGGGCACTGGGAAATGACATCTCTAGCGCCCTCCTCATTGTGACATATGATGAGATTCTGCTGCAACTACTTGCTGAAATGATAATTGTGACCAGGACACTGCTGCAAATATAATTTCCCTCTCTTCAATCCATAGTACCTTGGAAACCCTTCAGCTGAGGTGCTGGGTTGAAACTGTCGTTTTACAGGGTAGGTCACATTTAGTCATTCATGACCAAAAACATGAATACAAAGCTGTTAGTAAGTCCAGGTTATAATCTTAAAACTACTGAATAGGATGCCAGCCATGAAACATATGACCTTCTTGAAGCATGTACAGTCAACAGGATAAGAAAAAAGGCCAAGCAGTTTGGGGAACATAAAAGTTCACAAAAGCTGCACAAGTGATGGAAGATCCACAATAGAAACACAAATGACTTGTAGGTGGCCCTGAAGAAATGGGGCAAGAAAAAACATACAGTCCCAAGAGAGAGCTCTGAGGAGTCATCTTCTGCTGTAGGGTGAAAGGGAATGAAATGAGATGTCTACTTATCTGAAGTTAGCACATTACTATTAACGTTCAGAAGGAAGTTTCCCATCCTCTTACTTTACACACGGCTTTATTACTTTTAATTTTTTCCCCCTTTTTAGTGCGGAAACATCTTCAAACAGAAAGAAAGTGGGTTCCTGTGAGTTTTCTGGGCTTGATGGTCATGTTGCAGAAGCATTCTGTCCTGAAATTTCTCACAACCTCACAACCTCTGAAGATGTCTGCCATAGATGTGGGAGAAACGTCAGGAGAGAATGCTTCTGGAACGTGGTCATAGAGCCCGGAAAACTCACAACAACCCAGTGATTCTGGCCATGAAAGTCTTCAACAAAACAGGAAAAGAATGGTCAAACGTTTTGAGGAAAATGTCTCAAAATGCTCCCACAAAGCATTTTAGTTCCCCCAAAGTAATAGCAAACAGTATTAATTAGTAAAAATAGTTAAAAGAATGAATTAATTAATATTATTCATTTCATGGAAAGACAATAATATTATTACTAATTATCACATTATTTGCATTATGTCCATATTCAATGCCCAGAAGTAACATTATTATTACTAATAATATTACCATATAATGATATAGTACAATATAGTAATTTAATGCTTATATTGTGCTATGCTAATAATATATTGTATGTACATTTGATTTATAAGCCGCTCTGAGAAGAGCGGGATATAAATGTAGTAAATAAATAAATAAACATGTCATAAATAATAATAGAATAATAATACTTTATTTTTCTATCCCACCTCAATCTCTCCGAAGGGACTCGAGGCGGCTAACATGGGGCCAAGCCCAAAACAAACAAAATATGACAAGGTAAAACTAGTATAAATAACTAAAAACAGTATCAACACAACAATCAAATAAAATGAACAATTAAAAATGTTCTTAATAATGTCCTCATTCGTAATGTATTGCTCTCAGACTTCCTTGATTCTCATCCTAGGAGGAGGACCGTAGGGAGCTGGTTATGTTTACCTTGGAGAAAAGAAGACTGAGAGGAGACACAATTAAGTGTTGTTCAGCAGTGGAATATGCTGCCTCAGAAGATGGTGGCATCTCCTTCTTTGGAGATTTATAAGCAGAGGCTGAGTGGTCATCTGTAGGAAGTGCTTTGAGTAAATAAAGAGCAAAAACTCAGAAGACAGGAGAGTTCTAGACAGGAAACAATCAGGACCAGCTAACACCTCCCAACAAAGGCAGGAAGCAGCCAGGCTTTGAAGCTGCAAGGCCATTCAATGCAAACCTAGGTGGTCAGTTGCAACATTCACACTTGCCTCAAATAGACAAGAGTTCTTTCTCTCACCCTGGACATTCCACAGATATATAAACCTCACTTGCCTAGTTTCCAACAGACCTCATAACCTCTGAGGATGCCTACCATAGATGTGGGCAAAATATCAGGAGAGAATGCTTCTGGAACATGGCCATACAGCCCGAAAAACTCACAGCAACCCGCTTTGAGTGTGTTTTCTGCATGGTATTGAGGTGGACTGGATGTCCCTTGTGATCTGTCCCAGCTCTATGATTCTTGGAATAGGGTTCAGAGAAATCATAATTTTGCTATAGTAACAAAACTTTTAGGACCATTTGACTTATTTGTCCAGTAAATGTAATCTGTAAATGAATATCTATCTATCTCACCAAGATGGCCAGTGACAGAGCAATACATTTAGATATTGGTCATTAATGGCAATAGAAGCCCAACTGTATCTCTTTAATATCTTTCATGCTCATGGGAGACATTAGCCCTTGACATAACTGGATCATTTGATTATCATCCAAGGTGGACATAGAAATGGCAGACTATTTCACAATGAGCAGATGCAAAAAAACAGCAAAGGACAGACGATAGGGAGGGAAGGTTATCTAATAAGCTGAGAGGGATAATAGTTTTTTTTTCCAGTTAACCTCTGCACAAATCTATATATATAAAAGAGTGATGGCATCACGGCGATGGACAAAACAACAAATCTACAGCTCCCTCAAACTCTAAAATTGGCAACGCAATCCATCATCCCCGCCTCCAGTAAGATACAACATAATCAAACAAAAAACACAATCACAACACCAAAAAAACACAACAGGCAATCTGCGCACGCGCAGAAACACAGTCCTCCCAACTCTTTCCGCGCGCGCACACACACACAGAACCGTTCCCCTCCCTCCCTCTCTTGCACCTCCTCCACTGCCGAAGCCAGGGACTCTGCAGGAGAAGGCACATCTCCGCCTCACGAGGCTGAGCTCCCCATCCTCGAATCGGGAGTTCTACTCCAAAACACCCGGAGGGCCTAAGCCGACCCTTCCCTGCCCTCACCTCTCGCCTGGAAAACAAAAAGGTCCCTCCCTCGGGACCTTCCTGGTTTTTGGCGCCAACACTGTCATTGCCGCGCCAGGCACTTCTGGGAAAGCGAGTCCTGCCTCTCTCCCTCTGTGTGGAGGGGCAGCCTTTCCCACCCCTTTCTCTTCCTCTCGGGCCTGCAGCGGCGGACGAGCACCACGTTGCCCGCCTTCCTGGCCTGGTTCCCCTCCTCCTCCTCGCCGCTGCTCAGGCCTCCTCCTGTCCTCCGCGGGAAGAACATGGAGGCCGGCATCGGGAAGCGCGGAGGCGGGGAGGAAGCCGCGACGCCCCAGGCCTGCGCCTCCACTGGAGCCCGCTCTTGCCTGGCCTACAACCCACCACCACACCGGCGCCACCTCCGGTAGGAGGGGAAGGGCCGGGATTGAGGGGCAAAGGGGAAGGGCAGACCTCACCCCGCCACGCCTCCCACCTGGCCCCTGAGCACGTACAGAGCGCCTTCTCCTCTTCTCTTATTTACCCTTTTCCAGGTCCCGGGGGATGGCGCAAACGCCTTCCTTGCAAAATTATAAATATACAGTAGAATCTCACTTATCCAACATAAACATCCCAGCACAACATTGCATAACTGAATATGTTGGATAATAAGAACGGATTCAGGAAATCCCAATTAAACATCAAATTAGGGAATCATTATACAAATTAACCACCAAAACATCATGTTATACAACAAATTTGACAGAAAAAGTATCACAATTTAAAACACTGAATACACAAAAATTGACTACTAAAACGCAGACTACATTGGATAATCCAGAACATTGCATTACCAAATGTTGGATAACTGAGATTCTACTGTAAGATGAAATAATTACTGTGGTGCAGTAATACACAACAATATAATCTCTACAATCACAACACTAAATAAACAACACCACTCTGAAAACGGGAATTCCAGACAGGAAACAATCAGGGCCAGCTAACACCTCCCAACAAAGTATTCCCATCGCCAAAGTCTGGCAAATCCTCTGTTTTCTGAGGGTCACAGACAGTAGAAGCACATAAAATATCACACACAACACCACTCTGAAAACAAGGAAATTCCAGAGAGGAAACAATCACGGCCAGCTAACACCTCCCAACAAAAAATTCACTCAGGGAGGAAACAGCCAGGCTTTAAAGCTACAAGGTCATTACATGCTAATCATTTTTCCTAATTGCAGCATTCATACTTCCCTCCAACAGACAAAAACAATCAAAAATATTGTATATTCACAACCTTACGAAAATAATACCCCTGATGGTGCAGCGTGTTAAAGCGCTGAGCTGCTAAACTTCTGGACCGAAAGGTTGCAGGTTTGAATTCGAGGAACAGACAGAGCCCCCACTGTTAGCCCCAACTTCTCCCAACCCTAAAGTTCAAAAACATTCAAATGAGAGTAGATGAATAGGTACCACTCCAGCGGAAAGGTTACGGTACTCCATGCAGTCATACCACATGACCTTGGAGGAGTCTACGGACAACGCCAGCTCTTCAAGCTTACAAATAGAGATAACCACTAACCCCCAAAGTCGGACACGACTGGACTTAATGTCAGGGGAAAACGTTTACTCTTTACCTTAACTACCACCAATTCCTCAATACTTTATTTCCCATACCACCAGACTTCGCCACAGCAACGCGTGGCCGGGCAAAGCTAGTGCCTTTATAAAACCATTTCATTGAACCACTGAAGAGTAATGACCTGGCTAACAGAAGAATAGATTGGTAGAAGACAGTCGCAAACTAGATGTTGGCATCACAGGAACCTTTCTTGCACAAGGTACTTCACACTCTTCAAATGGGCATCACCATGGATGGAAGGGAGGCGATTTTCACCCATCCAGGCTTGCTTCTCTCAGCTGAGACCCTGTTCCTCTCCATGCTGTTCATTTTTCCCATCAGGGCAGTTTGCAAAGCAGCTACGCCTGGGCTCAGAGAAATTGCTCCCTCAAGCTCTGTCTGAGTCACCCTGTGTTATCTCGTTGCAATAACTCTTTCCACTCCCTCGGGAGAGGGGTTACGGTCATGGAGACAGGAAGGGGCCCGAGAGGGGAAGAAAGCCCTTCCTGAACTATGCCCTGTGGGATAGAGGTTTCGTATGGCTGACATATCTGAGTGAAGTGAATTTTATGTGTTTAGAGCATAATTCTACATTTCCGTTTAAATACCTGCATTGAGGAAAACCACAATGGCAATGGCATAGAAATAAATAAATAAATGGACACTAGAATTAAAAAAGGGATGGAGAGGAAAGAGGAACACAAACTATTATGCCATTGTTTTATATTTTTACAGAAAACCTCCCACAAAGAAAGTGGTGTACAGAAACTCACTATCTGAAAACAGTGGTGCACAGTAACTCAAATATAACATACTAGCTGTGCCCGGCCACACGTTGCTGTGGCGTTGTCTGGTGGTGTTGGTGAGAAATTGTTGAGGTAGTGGTGGTATTGAATGTCTGTTGTATGGTTGTCTTTATGTTTAGTATGCATTTAGTTGTTTGTGTACTGTGAAAGTGGTGAGGGTAGAGGGGGGTCTATGTCCCTGTGTAGTATTGTATTTATATTTTGTCCATGTGTTGTGAATGCTTGGATTGTGTCCTGCTGCATAGTAGAAAGGGTTGGGCTGGATGGCCCTTAGGGGTCTCTCCAAACTCTTGTGCCTGCCCCCGTGCTGAGTAGGTTGCTAGGAGACCAAATGGGCGGAACTTAGCCTTGTAACAGGCAGCAATTGGGTAAAAACAATTATTCCTCTCCCTCTAATTAAGACTTTATTTTTCTTTTCTTTTTGTTGCCATCACTCTTTTATATATATAGATAAACAGTCCAACTATATTAAAACATGAAAGCTATTACTCACAATGTAAATGACCAAGTTCAAACAACGTCTTTACTGCTTTCCTAAAAGGTGAGTGAGCAGGGTTGTTCTTGTTTATTTGTTTAATTGCTTCCGACTCTTCCTGACCACATGGACCTTCCCACGCCCTCACCACCCCCAGCTCCTTCAAAGTCAAGCCAGTCACTTCAAGGATAACCATCTTGCCCTTGGTCGGCCTCTCTTCCTTTTTCCTTCCATTTTCCCCAGCATCATTCTCTTCTCCAAGCTTTCCTGTCTTCTGATTATGTGGCCAAAGTACTTCGTCTTTGCCTCCAATATCATTCCCTCCAGTGAGCAGCCGGGCATTATTTCTTGGAGGATGGACTGGTTGGATCTTCTTGCGGTCCAAGGCACTCTCAGAAGTTTCCTCCAATAACCCATTTCAAAAGCATCTATCTTTCTTCACTCAGCCTTCCTTATGGTCCAGCTCTCACATCCATAAGTTACTACGGGAAATACCATTGCTTTAACTATGCGGACCTTCGTTGCCAGTGTGATGTCTCTATCCTTCACTATTTTATCGAGGTTGGTCATTGCTCTCTTCCCAAGAAGTAAATGTCTTCTAATTTCCTGGCTGCAGTCTGCGGAGAGAGCAAGGAGAGATACACAATTTGGGAGCAGTAGGAGAAACAATGTGTGCATCTACACTGCAGAGTTCATGTCGTTTGATACCACTTTAACTGTCTTGGCTCAATGCTATGGAATCCAGGGAGTGGTCGTTTGATGAGGCACTAGCACTCTTTGGCAGAGAAGGCTTGCAAAAATAGACCTGAACCTCGTGATGATGGTAACTGGAAGAAAAATCTTCCATATAGCGCTTCTCCCTGATTGCAGAAAAAGAATCTCCTTCAAAATCTGAGGCTGTGATATGTCCAACTCTTCCCTTTATCATGCAGTTTCAGTTTTCTCCAGAGAAAGTTCAATATGTTAACAACTGCTCTGCCTTTTCCCAACCTACTATGCCTTCCCAGTGGCACAGCAGATTAAACCGCTGAGCTACTGAACTTGCTGAAATAAAGGTCAGCAGTTTGAATCTGAGGAGAAGGGTGAGCTCCTGCTGTTAGTCCCAGCTTCTGCCAACTTAGCAGTTCGAAAACATGCAAATGTGAGTAGATCGATAGATACTGCTTTGGTGGGAAGGTAATGGTGCTCCATGCAGTCATGTCAGCCACATGACCTTGGAGGTGTCTATGGACAACATCAGTTTTTTGACTTAGAAATGGAGATGAGCACCACTCCCCACAGATTAGACTTAATGTCAGGGGAAAACCTTTGCATTTACCTTACTCTGCCTTATCAGCTGATCTTAAGAAACTGGTCATTGATGTATAAGTGTCATACATACACACACAGAGATGATCACAGCTGGCTGAATTTTTGGATTCTCCTTGGGGGCTCAGTGATGGAGATTGTCATGATAAATGCTTGTATTTCAGCATTTATTGCCATCCCACTGCAGACAGGATCATAAGGAGACAGATGGTTGGTCCTCTTAGGTAGTCAGACCCTAAACCATTTAAAGCTTTAAAGGTTAATGCAAACACCTTGAGCTGAGCCCAAAAGACAATTGACTACTAGAACAGTTGGCAACCTGTGAAGATATTTCAATAGGATAATATTATGATTATAACTCTGTCCTGGTTAGCAGCCTTTTATGATTACAGCTGTGTTCTGGTTAGCAGCCTATCTAACACATTTTGTACTAACTGAAATATATTGATGCTCCCCAAGAGTGTCCCTATAAAGAATGCATTCACAGAGCTTGGACACATTACTTTTAAAGAACTGTAACACCTCCAATATCCCCCAATCAGCATAGCCAGTTGGGATTCTGGGATTTTTATTCCAAAAACTATCTACGGTATATTAAATGTAGACACATACACACAAAGAGGTGTATGAGGCATGTATACTCCTTTCCAAATTATACTTACTCAAGAATTGTTACAGTTAGAACACTAAACATAGTCACCATTGCTTTCAAAAATATTGTTATACTAGCTGTACCCGGCAACGCGTTGCTGTGGCCCAGTCTGGTTCATTGAAAAATACTCAGAAAAGAGTTCTTTCTCCCACCCTGGACAGATATATAAAGAGAAACCTCCCTGGGCAACATTCTTGCTGACGGCCAGTTCTCTCACACCAGAAGCGGCAAAGTTATTCAATGCTAATCAAGTTGGCCAATTGCAACATTTCTTGCAGTAAAGAAAGAACACCACTCAGAAAACAGTGGAATACCAGACATGAAACAATCAGGGCCAGGTAACACCTCCCAACAAAGGATTCCCCCAGGCAGGAAGTAGCCAGGGTTTGAAACAGCAAGACTATTCAATGCTAACCAAGTTGGCCAATTGCAACATTTCTTGCAGTAAATAAAGAAACCACTCAGAAAACAGTGGAATACCAGACATGAAACAATCAGGGCCAGCTAACAAACACTTCCCAACAAAGGTTTCTCCCAGGCAGGAAGTACGCAGGGTTTGAAGCAGCAAGGCTATGTAATGCTAATCAAGTTGGCCAATTGGAACATTCACACTTGCCTGTAGCAGAAAAGAGTTCTTTCTCCCACCTTGGACCTTCCACAGATATATAAAGAGAAACCTCCCACAGGATGGTAAAACATCTGGGTATCCCCAGGGTAGCATCCTTGCTGCTTAAAGTTTCTGAAGTTGCTTCTGACACCCCATCTGTGTCTAGGCCTCAGATGCGTAACTCCTCATGAGTGGCGAGGAGGCGGGCTTAGCCTTCCTTTGCAGCCCCGCCCACACCAGTTGCTAAAGGGTGGAAACTACTTGGCCACTGCTAAGAGGAGGAGCAGTCTGTTATGATGGTAGCTAAGGGAGGAGGAGACTGATTGGCCGTTGCTTAGGGGTATGATTTTACCTTTCTCAGGTGTGTCAGGTTTGTGAGAGTAGGCTTAAAACACTCAGCAGTTCGAATGCTATGTTTTGTCCAAATTTCATAGCAATCGGTGAAGTAGTTTGGACGATACGCGGTCCCTCACTGAGAGACATTACATTTTTATTTATATAGATTTTCAAGTACAAATAGTACTAACATGGCAGATGACAACAACAAGATACAAAAATAAAGTCCATAAAATAAGACATACCTTCCGGTATTTGACGCTACTACAGCAGTTTGTCCTAGTTTGGCAGGGATAGGCCCTATCAATCCTCCAGTGCCCTGCTTCTTCAGTTGCATTTAAAATATCCTTGGGATTTTTTCTTCTCCTTCCATTTTTCCTTTATCCTTAGTTTACTTCAATTTTCCAGACTGAGTTACAAAAGCAAAAAAGCAAAAGTAGTTTGTACTTAGTTCACTTAGGCCCCATCTAAGTTCCATGTAATGCAGTTTTAGAATACAGATTGACTGCATTGAACTACATTATGTGGAAGTGTGGGCTCGGCTCAATGCAGTTAAACTGCATTCTGAAACTGCATTATAAGATAGTGTAGATGGGGCTTCAGCAAGGGGAAGAGGAAAAGACGGGGTGAATCTGCCCATCCCTGTGGACTCAGAAAAGCAAACTGCTGGAGTTTCTTCTAGTCTGTTTGATTTTCCTCATTACTAATAACACTCTGGTATTGTTTTTCAGCTGTGAAAGGTTGTAAGTTCAATTTTTTCATCTGGTGGAAACAAAGTCATACTTATCAGTGGGTGAGCTGAATATACACCCTTAACACTAAGTTGAAGGGATACGAAGCCAAGTTTTGGGGCTCACTGTTAAGCCTACTATCTGTCATGAGTCAGAGCTTAGATATAGGCCATAGGCAGTTGCATTTAACCTTCCTCTCCCCAGCCAGATTCCCCAGTTTGTTTGGGTTCTAATGAGGAACAAGAATTTTCAGCAATGAGTTTTAAATTATGTTTATTCCCTACTCTCAGCCCAATGTTATTTGTTCTTGATAAAAACCAATGAAATGTAACTTATTTTTTAATGTTTTGTAAGTCTGCATAAACTACACAAACAGCACCACATTCGCTGGTATGGAGAATGGAGAACTAATGAGGAGGAGAAGAACTGACAATACCAGGAGCTTATAGAAAATATTCTAGGACAAACAAAACATATATGAATCTCGAAAATAAAATTTAAAAAAAGCAGAAACACACTCAGATTTTTGATCAGTCTGGACGCACCCATTACTAGAGACTTCATCACACACTACATTTTCAGCATCCTAGGACACTTATTAATTTATTTGCTGGTTTTATTGCATTTTAAGAATTTTATAATTCTTATATTTTTCAATGGGATTTTACATACATTGTTGTTTTTATACCCATGTTATATATTTTATATTTGTATATTATGTATGGTGGTCCAGATGTGGCACTGTAGTGCTTCTGTGACCAACTCCCCCTAGAGAGATGGTGGCGGGGTACAAATAAAGATGTATTATTATTATATATTTCACCCCAGTTGAGCCACAGAGACCCATGCCACCCATCAGATGATGCAGGCTCACTTCCGGCGGGCTCCGGGGCTCAATCAGGGCACAAGTGTCCTATAACACTGCGCCGCAACACAGGACCCTTCCCATGTTCCATTAGAAACAATGGGGTTGGTGCGGGGGGAAGCTTCCGGCAAGGTGGGTCACAGGGCGCCAGGATTGCCCCACTGCCCCACCCACTGATTCGCCATGGAGGCTGGCAAATTGGCACAGGGGACCTCATCAGTGTGATGCCCTAGATCAGTGGTTCTCAACCTGTGGGTGCCCAGATGTTTTGGCCTTCAACTCCTAGAAATCCTAACAGCTGGTAAACTGGGATTTCTGGGAGTTGTAGGCCAAAACACCTGGGGACCCACAGGTTGAGAACCACTGTCCTGGGTGAAAGGATAACCAAAATGGAATTAGTCAGGCCCCCACTGGCTTCTTTTCATTTTTCTGTCGAAAGTTGTGGGATAGAAAGAAGGGAGCCGTGTCACTCGCATTTTAGGACTAGAAAAATCTACTCCCGGGGCAGCAAAGGACAAGATGGTGCCCTTCCCCATAAGATGCAAAATGACCTGATCATTAATTATGGCAATGGGATACCATCTTTCAGCACACAGGAGAGCAAACAGGCTTGCTTAGAGTCTGCAGAATGGAATGTGTGCCATACACAATTTTGTTCTTCAAGAAAGTCAAATGTCTGGGGGAGGTGGGTTAGGGAGAAAAAGGAGGTGCCCACATTGACCTCCTCAGTATGCATTTACCAGATGAAGTGGTTACCTCCCTGTGATGCATGACAGAACCAGTCTTGGAACAGGTCCTTTTTTGTTTATTTTGTTAATTTCTCATTGCCCCCCTCTCCCAGCTGCTTTCTCTGAATCTGGGAGGATCTGTAGTGGGTGTTAACAGGGAGATCAGTTTCCTCCCACCACGGTAGATGTCAGGACTGGAAACTGGAAACCTTCACTCCTTAGCAGAAAGCAAAGAGCTTTTCCAGATGTTTGTGTATGAAGGGGAGTATTTCTTTGCTGGATCAAACCAAAGGCCATTGGCTGTGCTTTGAAGATTCACCAGCATTCTGAGCATTCACAAGCAATGACCTCCTCAAGGTTCTCCACAACTATTTGATGATTTAGTGCCTTGCCCATTTATTTTCATTCTTATGACCAAGGCTGCAATCCTACATATACTTAATTATGGTGGAGTTAGTCCTAGAGGCAGAGATGATAATCTTGCTTGGATGAAAAGATGGCCAAGCACTAGTCAGGCCTCCATTGGCTTTCCACAACTTCACCAGTGCCTGTCCGCTTCTCTTTGTTTTCTCCATATCCAAAAGAGTCAACAGGGATGCTCTCAATTACAATGAGATAATTGTTTTCCCAGACACTTCTTAGCCCATTATATCCAGGCCTTTACTGTTTGGAGTGGCACAGTGGGTTAAACCCTTGTGCTGGCAGGACTGATAACTTGAAGGTTGGGTTGCTGACCTGAAGGTTGCTGATTCAAATCCAGGGAGAGCGTGGATGAGCTCCTTTCAACTCCAGCTCTCCATGCAGGGGCATGAGAGAAGCCTCCCACAAGGATGTTAAAACATCAAAACATCCGGACGTCTACTTGGCAACATCCTTGCAGACGGCCAATTCTCTCACACCAGAAGCAACTTGCAGTTTCTCAAGTCGCTCCTGAAATGAAAAAAAACTGTTTGGAGTCTGCTTTGCCCGTGTTCCTACCAACATGATTAAAAGTGATCATTTCCCTCTTTCCAGCCAACTGCAGTAAACAGACAAAAAAAAAATCCCTGCTCCCTCATGCTTCACAGTATTGGAGGCTGCCGCTGATTTACGAGGGACAAGATCTCCCTGCCGAAAACCACTGCATAATTAGGGAACGTAAAAAGCCGCATACCCACTGAGATTCTATTCCCACAGGGCAAATTCCCAGCCCCTAGAAGAGTTTCATCCAGGCAGCACTCAGACCCCTGCAGAATGGGAGCACAGTTAATATTTTAAGAGTGTTCCTACCATGTAGTGAGGAGGAAGCAGACGCCCTATATTCCTCTTTTCCTGGCAGCCCTGGCTTTGAATTTGGGGTACACCATTGCTCTCCAACCAGTCTTTGGCTGAGTTTCTCTACTTCACTGTAATGGGTTCCTGCAGCCAGGCCTGTAAAGATAGAACCATCCAAACGCACAGATGTTTCAGTCTGAAATATTTCAGCAGAGCTGCACAGAAGGGAGACAAGGAGATGGTGAAACGATGGGGGGGGGGGGGGGGGAGTAAAGCTCCATAGCAACTGCCCAAGTCTTCCCACATGCCAAGCGCCTACTCTGGGTTTCTTGTCAGGCAGCAGTGGAATCCACTCCGTAACACAGCGATTGGTCATGTCAGGGAAGCTGCAATGTGCCGGGCACCTTTCCAGATCTATCTTCACCTCCTGGGGTGAGAGAAGCTGCTAGCCAAGCACAAAGTGCATGCCACTCTCCACCACCCACTTGTTCCTCACTACTTTTGGAAACAGATGGCGGGAGTGTTAGAGCAGGAAGAGTGGCAAATGTGTGTTCTTCTCAGAGACCCATCTGGGTTACCTGTAGCATGCATGCAAAGGTAGATAGAAAACCATGCACACACTGTAAGCCTGTGAAAAGATGTGTCCTCTTACTGGTCCAGTCCAGTTAAGCAAGGCAGTAGTCTTATGCATTTGTATGGAATCACTGCCCGTTTCTATTTGTACCATTTGTATGGCCGCGTTTCCATCTGCTGCTAACAGAAACGGGCGCCTATATGAATGGGCTTTTCTGTCCAAGGTCTGGAAAAAAAAAAACCCAAAGATTTAATTAGCCTTGAGCGGCAAAGCACCAGGGATTGCCAGCCAGGGCCTATAGCCAAGCGGGTCCGGCTATCGGCTATAGGACCTGCTAACCTCTGCCGGGAAAATCCTTGCAAGAATCCTTGCAAACCGCCTTCTCCCTGTCTCAGAAGACACCCTCCCAGAATCCCAGAATGGCTTCCGCCCCTCCAGAGGAACAGTGGACATGATCTTCACTGCTCGACAGCTCCAAGAAAAATGCAGGGAACAAAACCAACCTCTGTACATGGCATTCATTGACCTTGCAAAGGCATTTGACACAGTGAATCGCAGCGCTCTCTGGACCATCCTCCAAAAAATTGGGTGCCCTGACAAATTTGTGAACATCCTGTGGCTCCTCCATGATGACATGATGGCAACAGTCTTGGACAGCAACGGCTCCCAAAGTGACCCATTTTAGGTGGAATCAGGTGTCAAGCAGGGATGTGTTATTGCCCCCACCTTATTTTCCATCTTCATCGCTATGATACTTCACCTTGTTGATGGGAAGCTTCCCACCGGAGTGGAAATCATCTATCGGACAGATGGCAAGCTATTTAACCTCAGCAGACTGAGAGCCAAAACCAAGGTCACCACAACATCTATTATAGAACTCCAATATGCTAATGACAACGTAGTCTGTGCGCATTCAGAAGAAGACCTACAAGCCACTCTAAACACCTTCACAGAAGCATACGAGAAGCTCAGCCTCTCACTGAACATCGAGAAAACCAAAGTGCTCTTCCAACAGGCACCAGCTAATCCCTCTGCAAAGCCAGGAATACAGCTTAACGGTGTAACATTAGAAAATGTTGACCATTTCCGCTACCTTGGCAGCCATCTCTCCACAAAAGTCAACATCGACACTGAAATACAACACTGCCTGAGCTCTGCGAGTGCAGCATTTTTCCGTATGAAGCAGAGAGTGTTTGATGACCGGGACATCCATAGAGATACCAAGGTGCTTGTTTATAAAGCCATTGTCCTCCCAACCCTGCTCTACGCCTGCGAAACGTGGACTGTCTACAGACGTCACACCAAACTCCTGGAGCGTTTCCATCAGCGTTGCCTCAGGAAAATCCTGCAAATCTCTTGGGAAGACAGGCGGACAAATGTCAGCGTGCTGGAAGAAGCAAAGACCACCAGCATTGAAGCGATGCTCCTACGCCATCAACTCCGCTGGACTGGCCACGTTGTCCGAATGCCCGATCACCGTCTCCCAAAGCAGCTACTCTACTCCGAACTCAAGAATGGGAAACGGAATGTTGGTGGGCAGGAAAAGAGATTTAAAGATGGGCTCAAAGCCAACCTTAAAAACTGTGGCATAGACACTGAGAACTGGGAAGCCCTGGCCCTTGAGGTCTCCAATTGGAGGTCAGCTGTAACCAGCAGTGCTGCGGATTTCGAAGAGGCACGAACAGAGGGCTTAAGGGAGAAACGTGCCAAGAGGAAGGCCCGTCAAGCCAACCCCGACCGGGACCGCCTTCCACCTGGAAACTGATGTCCTCACTGCGGGAGAATATGCGGGTCAAGAATAGGTCTCTTCAGCCACCTAAGAACCCACCCCCAAGACACCAAGGATGGAAGACTATCGTCCTCGAACTACGAGGGATCGCCTAAGGATAGGACCTGCAAGCTGAGGCTATGGGCCATCGAGTGCGCAACACTTTTAGGCCCAGCTCATAGGGTCTACAGTTGAGCGCTCGACTGTAGGCCCAGCAGGCAGGGCCTATGGGCGTTGAGTGCTCAGTGGCTTGTAGGTCCAGCCTGCAGGGCTTACAGTCGACTGCTGAGTGCTCAATGCTCAACTGTAGGCCCTGTGAGCCAGGCCTACAAGCACCAAGCGCCAAAAATCAGCTGACCAAACAGCTACCGTTACCCATTTCCTTTCGTTTCACTGCTTCTTTCGTTCTCAGGAGGCTGTACCGTTCCGTGCCAGCCGAATGGACAGAACAGTACACAACCATGAAAGAAACAGATGAAACAGGATTCGGGCCCTACTCTACAAGGCAGGCATGAGCAGCAATCTATGCTCAGTCTGGAGTGTGGGCAAAGCAGAAGAAACTACCTGTACCATGTAGTGCATCTTTTTACAAGAGATCACGAGGTTAAGAGGACAGACTGTATGCATGCTGAAATATAGGCCAGTACCATATATGTGTGTGTATACTTGTACACTCGTGGCCACAATATTCACAGGCATGCATAAAAATGAATATAGTCATATGTCTATGATGGGAGTTTTACTCTTAACAGAACATGCAAATAAAGAGTTCACACACTATGGTTGTCATATTAATATGTGCCATAAGACAGAAGTCCTCAAACTTTTAAAGCTGAGAGCTGGTTCACAGTTCCTCAGACTTCTGGGAGAGCACACTATAGTATGAAGGGAAAAAAATGAACAAATTTGTATTCACGCTGTACATATATTATTTGTAGTGCAAAGAAAATGAAACATCAATACAATATTTAAAATGAAGGACAATCTTAACCAACATAAACTTACCAGTATTTCAATGGGAAGTGTGGGCCTGCTTTTGGCCAAGGAGATAGTCAAGTTAATTAGAATTGCTGTTGCTATGTGCCTTCAATTTATTTCAGACTTAGGAGGACCATAAGTCTAAAGTTTAGGGTGAGGGCCAGGTAAATGGCTTGAAGGGCTTAATCTGATCCACAGGCCTTAGCAAGGGAACGCTTGCTGCAAGAGCTCTGTGTGTCAATGTATGCAAGGGAAGGCAAGCAAGGGCCTGGCTGTCACTAAAGTATATAGATGTTCCAAAGTGTGTGTCAGCAATTGCTTTACAGCTACCAACTTTTACACAGGATCTGCCAAGAGTGATTTGTGAATAAACATGCAGGGTGTAAAGGGAGTATTCTCTGCACATGGTGACTTGTTTCTGTTTCAATGATATATGTTTACAGGAGCCGCAGTGGTGCAATGGGTTAAACCAGTGATTTCCAAAGTGGGCGCTACCGCCCCCTGGTGGGCACTGCAGCAATCCAGGGGAGCGGTGATGGCCACAGCTACATCTATCTTTCTGTTTAATTGCTATTAAAAAAAAATTAAAAATTAATTTCCAGGGTGCTGAGTAATATTTTTTCTGTAAAGGGGGCAGTAGGCCAAATAAGTTTGGGAACCACTGGGTTAAACCCTTGTGCCAGCTGGACTGCTGGCCTGAAGGTTGGGTTGCTCACCTGAAGGCTGTCAATTTGAATCAATGAGACAGGATGAGCTCCCGTCTGTCAGCTCTAGCTTGTAGGGGCATGAGAGAAGCCTCCCTGTTATCACATATGGGCGTCCCCTGAGCAACATCTCTGTAGATGGCAAATTCTCTTACACCAGAAGTGACTTGCAGTATGTTCTCAAGTTACTTCTGACGCAATAAAAAAACTTTTGTTTACAGAATGCTTTCTCTGTGGCTGTTCTTTGCCTGCTGCTTATATATATATGCATAAGCTCTGAAAATCAGCCAGCATGTTTGTGAATATTTCTTAATTCTGAGAGGTATGTTTCACCATCTTATCAGGAATAAGGGGATGTGTTATCTTTCCATATATATATAAATTTGTAAGCACCAGGCAGCCTTTCCCCATCACTGAAATTCTTCATTGTTGTTAGACAAAAACATCTGGACATTGAGGTTAAAAACAAATATGCCAAGGTTCTTTAGAAGCTGACAGCTCACTGGCCGTTTCCAGAAAGCCCTGTGAACTCTGACACAGTGCTACATGTTCTCAGCTGAAGCAGGAGCGCTTCTGTGACCTTTGATCTTCCCTTGGTCCCCAGGAATCACACCATAAACAAGGCTGTAAACAACCGGAGCCTGAAATCTAAGCCCTTTCATTCAGAAACCAGTTACGTGTCAACTTTGGGTACCAAATACCTACGTGATTTGGATTTTCTCCCCAATAACAGTCTAATCTCAGGAATGGGGCAACATTTTCAAGGTGTCTGACATGGAATCTTTTAATAGCCATCAACCATAATTTATATCCATTTTCTCCAGAAACTGGAAATAACCATGTACCAATAATGAGTTTTTTTAAATTATTTTTTTCACACTAAATAAGGCATAACTATATCAAATTAAGATTGTAATGTAATGAAATAATAATAACACTCCTTTTTGTGGCATGACGAACACTGCTTTCAATAAGCAAGCAAAATTTTTTTTCAAAGGTCACAATGCTGATCCATGAATACAAAGACAAACCACAGTTAGGGAGGGTGCGTGTAGAATACTATATTAGCATCATAAAAATTCATCAGGAGAAGTGCAACTTTTGGATTTGAGCTTGTACATTAGGTAAAGGTAAAGGTTTTCCTCTGACGTTAAGTCCAGTCATGTCTGACTCTCGGGGTTGGTGCTCATCTCCATTTCTTAGCCGAAGAGCCGGCGTTGTCTGTAGACACCTCCAAGGTCATGTGGCCGGCATGACTGCATGGAGCACCATTACCTTCCCGCCGGAGCAGTACCTATTGATCTACTCACATTGGCATGTTTTCAAACTGCTAGGTTGGCAAAAGCTGGAGCTAACAGCGGGCGCTCACTCCGCTCCCAGGATTTGAACCTGGGACCTTTCGGTCTGCAAGTTCAGCAGCTCAGTGCTTTAACACACTTCGCCACTTTTTCAGCATACATTATGTATGCTGAAAAAGAAATTCTGGGAAATTTAAAATCTTACACAGGTTTGTTGCATATTGGTTCATTCTATTAAAGATATAGCCTCTTAGGCATGGGTTTTATTGTCAGATGCACAGTTTTTCACTATGTAAATTATTTTTCGTATAACAGGCTAGCAGTTTGTAGTATTCTCTGTTTTGTTTTAATTTTTAAAAGTGAGTTGAAACATTAGTTGTGAATAATACAAAAGTAAATAATTACTTCTTAAAACTGAAAAATTCACTGTGGCAATGACTTTATCAGGTCCAGCAAAAGGCACAGACTTGTGTGCAACCTTCGGAGAAATTCAGATATCTTCAACAAGCAAGATGCTTGAAAGTCAAACAGGGATAGGAGGGAGCCTTGGTCTTTGAGCCACATCCCTTGCTCGGTCTTGTCTTGAGATGTGAGGGGAGAGAAATGTCTGCGGAAATACAAATGGAACCAATCAACTGACCTGGTGGTATTAGGTTGCAACTAGAATCACATTGGGGCTTGCTGGGAGAGGAAAAGGTAATAAAACTTATCCCCAACATTGACAATCCAAGAACTGCCTAATTATTCTTTGGTTTCCACGGGCAAAGAAGTCAAATGTGTTGCCTTTCATCCTTGAGGCAAGCCTGGGGGTGAAACCAGATGCAACATAATACCATCTAGTTCTCATGAAACCCATCTGTGAGTCCACAGGTACATTCATCACCAGTGTGTCTCAAGCCAGGAGAATGCAGGCATTACTTCAATATCCCTCCATCAACATACATCTAATTTTGAAACATTGTGCCCAATAAAGAATGCTGAATATCTTGAAAGGTTATTTTGCTTACTTGGTCAGCCTCATAGAGGTACAGTAGAGTCTCACTTATCCAACATAAACGGGCCGGCAGAATGTTGGATAAGCGAATATGTTGGATAATGAGGGAGTAAGGAAAAGCCTATTAAACATCAAATTAGGTTATGATTTTACAAATTAAGCACCAAAACATCATGTTATACAACAAATTTGACAGAAAAAATAGTTCAATATGCAGTAATGCTATGTAGTAATTAATGTCTTTACGAATTTAGCACCAAAATATCATGATGTATTGAAAACATTGACTACATTAATGCGTTGGATAATCCAGAACGTTGGATAAGTGAGTATTGGATATGTGAGACTCTACTGTATTGTCACATTTCAGATTTTCTCATGGCTAGTGTAGTCATTAGGGATGTGCGATCCATTAAAAATGGTTCAAAAATCATTACAAAACTGGGGGGTGCTGGCACTTTGTTTCCAAAGTGTTTCTAAAGTATAGTTTGTGAAAAATTTGTTACTATAACGAGAGTAATGAAATTTCTTTACTATTTCATTATAGTAATTGCCTCCTGTGGCTCAGTGTGTTAAAGCGCTGAGCTGCTGAACTTGCTGACCGAAAGGTCCCAGGTTCAAACCCGGAGAGCGGAGTGAGCACCCGCTGTTAGCTCCAGCTTCTGTCAACCTAGCAGTTCGAAAACATGCAAATGTGAGTAGATCAATAGGTACCGCTCTGGCAGGAAGGTAACGGCGTTCCATGCAGTCATGCCGGCCACATGACCTTGGAGGTGTCTACGGACAATGCTGGCTCTTTGGCTTAGAACTGGAGATGAGCACTAACCCCCAGAGTCGGACATGACTGGACTTAACGTCAGGGGAAACCTTTACCTTTACCTTTTAATTGCACATAATTACAATCATTGGGGAAACTTCAGGGGCTCCTTTCTCCCCCATTTTAAAGCTATTGGAGTGAAATTTGCTACAATGGTAGAACACGTTTACTACTGTTAGGCCACCAAATTTCAGAAAGTTTCACTTATTCACTGATTTTTGGGGAATTTTCAAAGTTTTTAAAAACAATATTTTCACAAAAAACTACAAGAGCTATCTACTTGAATTTTATATACAATTCACAAGATAACCGGGACATTAATCCTCAGAAGTTTCAGAAAGATTCACACATCTACAGATTTTTGAAGATTTTTAAAAGTTTAAACAAAAACAATTTATCCCCCCAAAAAGTGACAACCGCAATCACCTTGAATGCCTTTCTGTCTTTATGACACACAAGCACATAACTTCAACTTAGCACAGATTTATACTGTTACTTGCTTACTTTAGTCCTCTTTGCAGATTCAATAATTTTATTTATTATTAGACTGACTCTAAACGTATGGCTGCTGCAGTCCTCATTGGGGCTTTCAGATGCCAAGCACTGCATTCTGGGAAATGTAGTTTAGGGCAGGGCCCTTTGCATTCTCTGCCACAGAAGATTTCGCCTTCCCAAACTACATTTCTAAGATGTTGTGTTCTCAGTCTCCCGCCAATTAACTTTAGTCCCGCCCCCATTGCCTTCCTTATGGCAATCAGGCCAAAGAAAAAGGATTGGCTTTTAAAACACTTTATGTTCTCTTGGCTTTCCCAAAGTTGCTTAAAGCTTATACTGAAAATTAAACTGAACTTGGGAGGCCTCCAAATGTTACAGAATTTTAATGAAAATGATTGGTGAATGTTTTAATTTGTAAATCCCTCCCTCCTTTCCTGCATGTTTCTAATATGATTTGTATGCACAAATTTGATTTGAAATAAGAATTAAAAATAAAATTATGCACACCCCTAGTAGTCATCCTTACTTTTTTTCTTTTAAAATTGTCATTATAGTAGTTACATTCTGACTGACTATACTATAGCTGTAAGTATATACAGTAGAGTCTCGCTTATCCAACCTTCACTTATCCAACGTTCTGTATAATCTAATGTAGTCTGCCTTTTAATAGTCAATGTTTTGTAGTCAATGTTTTTAATTCATTGCTATGTTTTGGTGCAAAATTTGTAAATACAGTAATTTCTACATAACATTACCATATATTGAACTGCTTTTTCTGTCAATGTGTTGTCAAACCTGATGTTTTGGTGCTTAATTTGTAAAATCATAATGTAATTTGATGTTTAATAGGCTTTTCCTTAATCCCTCATTATCCAACATTTTCACTTATCCAACATTCTGCCGGCCCGTTTATGTTGGATAAGTGAGAGTCTGCTGTAAGTACTTTTTAAAAGTAATTTTCAAGCACTTCCTTTTACATATTTACTTAATATATTCATTCCATCTTTCAGTAAATTGTCATGGGGAAACTAAAAGGAAAAAGGAAAAGACAGATATCAAGACAAGAAAAAAAAATTTAAATGCCTTGCCAAAATAACATCAGTTTCGGCACTAGCCAAATCCTAGTGGGGAGAGCATTTCACAGCAGGGTGTACCGATTGGGAAGGCCTTCTCCAAATACTTACCTACTTAGCATTAGATATTTAATTATCGTGTTAGAAGTGAATTGAGAATACAGTTGTACTGTATTTTAAAACACAAAGTTAAAAACTTGGCGTTATACTAGATTTCCTTTGACCAGGTGTCACTGTGAGAAGGTCCTCCATTGTGCATGTGGCAGGGCTCCGGTTGTTTTGTACCATGTGGTCTGTGGTTTGCTCTTCTCCACATTCGTATGTCGTGGACTCCACTTTGTAGCCCCATTTCCTAAGACTGGCTCTGTATCTTGTGATGCCAGAGTGCAGTCTGTTCAGCACCTTCCAAGTCGCCCAGTCTTCTGTGTGCTCAGGAGGGAGTTTCTCATCCGGTATCAGCCACTGATTGAGGTTCCGGTTTTAGCCTGCCACTTTTGGATTCTCACTTGCTGAGGTGTTCCTACAAGCATCTCTCTGGATCTTAGGAAGCTGTTTCTTGATTTAAGGCATTGGCATGCTGGCTGATATCTGAACAGAGACGTCAATGCCTTGATCCTTTTATTACAGGCTGCTACTTCCTGATGGATTATCAGGTGGTGCAATACTGGCTGAATAGTATAATTTCTCTAGTGGTGTTGGGCGTAAGCATCCTGTGATAATGTGGCATGTCTCATTAAGAGCCACATCCACTGTTTTAACACGGTGAGATGTATTCCACACTGGGCATGCGTACTCATGTCTTCACTATATCTAGTTGTGATCCCCAGGATGTGCCAGTCAGCTATTGTATGATATTATTTCTAGCACCCACTTTTTGCTTGATATTCAAGCAGTTCTTCTTGTAAGTCAGAGCACGGTCCAGAGTAACTCCCAAGTGTTTTGGTGTGTTGCAATGCTCCAGTGGGTTTAACATAAGATGACAAAAAAGAAGATGGTTAGAATGGTCCAATAAGAGCAGATACCTCTCTCTCAAGATGTTTATTAAGGCATTGTGAAGAATCAGCAATTCCTATATCTGGACCTAAGAACAAATTAGTAAGTAGTATTACTCCTTAAAGGGGATAAATTATAAAATAATAATTCTCATTACATTTGGGAGAAGACCACGTAAACACAAAGAAACCAGCCTTCAAGATTTCTACAAGAAAAGTTTAAAAACATTTGAAATAGTGCTTTACAGTTTTCTGCATATTTGGTAGTATGTTCATATACCATGTTTCCATGAAAATAACAGTGTCTTATATTAATTTTTGCTCCCAAAGATGCACTAGGTCTTATTTTCAGGGGATGTCTTATTTTTCCATGAAGAAGACTTCACATTTATTGTTGAACAAAAAAAACCCGAACATTTGTTATATTCTGTACAGTAGTTGTTATCACAAACCAGCATCACCAGACAAACTGTGAATCCTATCAAGAATTTCTTGTTACTACCATTATTTCCATGTACAACACTCTATGGTATGTACATTTACCAGTCCTGAATGCTCTGGTATTCTGTTTGGCAGGCATGCTTCCAAATAAAAACTTTGCTAGGTTTTACTTTCGGGGGAGGCCTTATATTTGGCAATTCAGCAAAACCCCTACTAGGTCTTATTTTCAAGGGATGTCTTATTTTCGGGGAAGTAGGGTATGGACAAACCTTCTCCACGATAGACTTGAATAAAACCGAGCAGTGATCAATTCTGCTTGGTGAATATTTGAAAGATATTTTGAAAACATTGATTTCAAACATGATTCAGGAGTAAAATAAACTATGAGTAATTGCCGACAAGAAGTTATTTATTTATTTCGTGTCAAAAGCATTTCACGACAAATACATTTCAAAATGATGGGGGAGAAAAAGAAAATCACAAGCAACTAAATAGTTTTGGACCAAAAGCAGGCAACAGCATTGTCCGTAGCTTTAAACAACTCCTCCTCCGTACATGAGGCAGGGCATTGTGGGCAAGCATACATATGAGGAGTTGTTTGTTCTGCTCCACAGTCACACAAGGTGGAGGATTCCTCCAGGTAGTGCCATCTTGCCAGAGTGGGCAGATCTTGCCGGATCTGCCCACTCCGCTTCTCAGTCTGTTCAGGGACTTCCAAGTTGCCCATTCTTGGTTTGCCTTTGGAGGAAGACCCACATGGGGGGCCATCCAGTTAGAATTGCCAGGTTTAGCTGCCCAGAGAGACACCCTTGCTGCTGCTGGAGGAACGTCAAGAGGAGTGGTGGTTCTCATGAAGCCCTTCCTTGATTTGAGTCTACTGTGAGGAGGCTGATAGTCATGCAGTGGGTGGCTTTCACAATGTTCAACCTTTTTTCTCTCGCAGTTAGCAGCAACTTCCCGTCGCACGTCAAGAGGGGCAATGCCAGCTAACTTGTAGAGTTTATCAACAGGTGTAGGTTTAAGGCATCCTGTGATGATTCTGCATGTTTCATTCAGTGCTATTCAGTGCTATTCAGTGCCGACAAGAAGTGTAATACGTCCAATTAACTAAATGTAAACAGTAAGAAAACCAGAAAAATATATTCAGACATGTACTGATTAGCAAAGTAATGTCATAAAGACCTGGGCAAACCCAAAATGGTTCCTGAAGGGTCCAATCAAAAGATTTGCTCTGATAACAGATAAAAGGCAAAGATGATAAACAAGCCCAGGAATTGTGAGTATAAGGTAAAGGTGGTTTCTGGGCATCAAAGCATTCTCACAACCCCAAACAGTATAATCTGTCTTAATTTGTCCCAAATTAATTTTCTACTCAGACTGAGCTCCAAATAACATGTCCTTCATTTAAAGAGTAGTCAGTCTTCCTTTCCAACTCCTATCACATCCAGATAAATCCCCCTTACTTTATTTCAATACCACTAACCCAGATTAATAGAAACTGATGACCACCTTGAACAAAATTTTAGTTGCTAGCATTCTACTCATGATAGAATCTAGTAGAAGATGGACCCAGTACTCCATTTCTCCTTTACCAACCCTGCTTACCGTGAAAAGCAGGCTAGTAAAATAGAACTGCAGGCTATAAATATAGCTGTCTGGCAGAGGACACACGCAAGGCCTCCTTCGTCAGCTTCACACTGCTTGGATTCTGTGCTGAGGAAGACAGAGCATAAAACTGCCTTGTGCTGCATTCCCTATTTCGTAATTATTATTGGGAGTTTAACATAAGCAGTTTAAAACTTTCTTTTAATTTGTGTTTTAATATTATAATGTTTTAAATTCTTAATGTAACATAGGGCTGGAATCAATTTAGGGATGCACACTCACGTAAGCTGGGGTCACTCCAATATTGATCCATTCCTTGGATGTTGTGGAAGCAGAAATTCTGTATCTCTTTGCACAGTGTCCCTCTTCCTTCCATTGGAGTAGAAGTCATTTATTGCCCAGGGGTCAGGAGATCATCTTCTAAGATCTTCATTGGTTCCTTTTCAAGGAAAAGGGATGTAGAACTGCGTGAATAAAAATAACAACAACATCAACAACAACACTTTATTTATATTCTGCCCTTCCCCCCAAAAGGACTCAGAGTGGATTACAGCATATAAACAAACACAGGCAAACATTCAATGCCTTGTTACAATGAGGAGTCGTCATCATCTCACTTGTTCAGTCATTTTCGACTCTTTGTGACCTCATGGACCAGTCCACGCAACTCTTCCCCCTCCTCCATCATGCTGTGCGTGCCTTACATGTGTCAGGGATGCTTTGCTTGTGCTTATTGTGCACAAAGACAGGAGGGGGTTGGACTAGCCATCTCCAACAGTCTGAGGGACTGTGAACTGGCACCCTGTTTAAAAAGTTTGGGGACCCCTGGTTTAAACCATTGTGCCACCGTGGCTCCAATGAATGCAGCACTACATTCATCCATATGATATAGGCCCACCCCCAGTATGTTTATTTGTATTAGATTTTGTATGATACCCTGGCTGAGCTCCAGGGCAAAGACATTATATAAATAGGATGAGTAGTCACAAGACTTTGTCATGTTTGGATATCATGCCATAAAGCATTCTAGTCTTCCAAAGTTTGGGATAGCTTAGCTTAAAATAACCACATAAAATCTATCCAAAGAACTTTACTTGCCTCGTGTGGATAAACCAACATGAGCAAAACTTGAACAGGGATCCCAGTTTATACTTCTTTCTCTCTCATTTCTTTCCCCCAGCCCCATTTTTTAACAGTCCCATCCATCATGAACTCTCAGTATCTCAATTCAGGCCACAAATAATTGTACTCTTACTCAAGAACCACCTTGCTGCTGTTGCTATCATTGCCAAAAGACTTGGCTGTGCAGGATTTTTGAGATTCCCAGGATATGCTAATTTCCTTTAAACCTGTGACTTGGGAATCAGAGAGCATGTGCTAAGAAGGGTTGGGCTACATTAGGACATCTAAAACGTTGCTTCTGAAAAAGAGAGCATCAAAACCTTGCGAAGAGTAAGTAGAGAGGATGCAAAGGAAACCAAGGCAATAACCAAGAAAAAGCAAGAGATGTGCAGCAAATCTCTAGACTTATGGTGGAGGTGTTGCACACAATGTGAAAGATTTAACAGTGAAAATTAAAAGCAATGTGTATCATGCCATTAGGGGTTGTGTTACTATTTTACTCATGAATGAATGCCATTGTTTGTTTTTTTAAAAAAATTTAAACAAGGTGAAACACACACACACATGTCCTATAAGTCCATTGCCCTCTTGTTCTTGTCAGTTACATCTGACACTACTGGACACCCAATATACATCTCAGTTATCTCTCCATGCTCATCTCAAGCTGCCATTAACTTTACCCACTGACATCTTTGGCCCATCCTCTGTTCAGATACCAGCCAGCATGCCAACGCCTTAAATCAAGAAACAGCTTTCTAAGATCTACAGAGATACTCGCAGGTACTCCTCAGCAAGTGAGAGTCCAAAAGTGGCAGGTAAAAACCCGGAACCTCAATCCATGGCTGATACCGGATGAGAAACTCCCTCCTGGGCACACAGAAGACTGGGCAAAGGTGCTGAACAGACTGCACTCTGGCATCACGAGATGCAGATCTTAAGAAATGAGGCTTCAGAGTGGAGTCCACAGTGGGGAAAAAGCAAACCACAGACCACCTATTACCTATTACAATGCAGTCTGAGCCCTGCCACACGCACAATGGAGGACCTACTTACAGCAACACTAAAAGTACTCAAAGTGGCCAGTTGTCAAGATTTAACAGTGTTTTTAAAAAAATACATAACTGCACCCTCAACTTGCTTCTGACACAATAAATAAATAAATATTAACCTTAACCAACTTTGCTTCTGTATTATTATTATTATTATTATTATTATTATTATTATTATTATTATTTTATTATGACACAGCAAACAAGATAGATATGCTGGACTTCGTACCACAAAATCACAAGTCAAACACTTCCCAAGTGTTTAGGACTGTGTGATGTATCTTCGGATGATGCGTGCAGATCCCAGTAGGGTGGCCTTTTGCAGTTGGCAGATCGTAATTTTGTCGATGTCTGTTGTTTCCAAATGCCGGCTGAGATCTTTTGGCACGGCACCCTATGTGCCGATCACCACCGGGACCACCTGCACTGGTTTCTGCCAGAGTCTTTGAAGTTCAATTTTGAGGTCCTGATAGCGGCTGAGTTTTTCCTGTTGTTTTTCGTCAATGCGACTGTCACCTTTTTCCTTTCCACAACTGTGATGTTTGGTGTGTTGTGTTCCAGAACTTTGCCAGTCTGGATTCGGAAGTCCCACAGTATCTTTGCGTGCTCATTCTCCAATACTTTTACAGGTTTGTGATCCCACCAGTTTTTACTGCTGGCAGGTGGTACTTGAGGCATAAGTTCCAATGAATCATTTGGGCCACATAGTTGTGCCTCTGTTTGTAGTCTGTGCAATTTTCTTACAGCAGCTGAGGATATGATCAATGGTTTTGTCATTGAGGTGGTGGTGGGGGGCTTAACTGCTCCAATGATGACTGAGGGCTGTGCTGGCGGTAGTGTAACTACCAGCAGGTCCAACCAAGCCAGAGAGGCCTCAGCTGAGAAGCAGGACTAAGAGCACCTAACCCATTAGCATTATGGAGAATCAAACCAAAACGAAGTCTATACTGGCTCAGTCATCACTAAAAGGACCGCAGTGGATGCTGCTGATTCTGGACATCCATTGACAAGTGGGCTACGGAATCAAAATACAAATGAACAGTCACAGAAGCAGCAGAAATATACAATGCCAGAAAACCGCACTATTATTATTATTATTATTATTTGTATATGTTTGTTTTCCTGTGTTGTGTGGGCAGACATCTATTGTTAATTTTGCCCTTCCAAGTCCTAACACTTAGTCTGCCATTACTTAGCTGATGCCATACCACAACCATGAGACTCCAGGCCATGGACTGTGTCAATCCATCAGAAAAGCCTATAATATGCCAGAGGGGATGCTAGTGCTATGCACTCTCACAGGAATAATGGCCAATGTAGCTGCTTTTCCTTTGCTTCATCGTTTCTCAAACTGTGCTCCTCCAGATGTTTTGGACTTCAGCTCCTGCAATTCCTAACATCTGGTAAGCTGGCTAGGGTTTCTGAGAGTGAACGGCCAAAACACCCGGAGGAGCACAGTTTGAGAAACACTGCTCTACTGTATTTGCTTACTTCTCTACAGCATCTCATTTTATATCCTGCTGTTGGCAAAACCACCTCTGAGTATTTCTTGCCTTAGAAAACCCTATGAAATTCATGGAATCACCATAACCTGAAGGCACATGCATGCACGCATGTTGGCTAGGAAGCAGAAGCCTGCAGAACATGAAGAAATGCTACCCAGCAACAGTTCTGCTCCTTGCTACTCCCAAAGCAAGTCTCATTACCATTCACCTAGGGTACCGCAGAAGCTGAGAGTTTCTGTTCTGTGAATAAATCTAGTTGCATGGCCAGCATCTACTTGTGCACCTTGCTCAAGAAGAAGCTATTGACAACTAGGCAATAACTACAATGCTTTTTTGTATCCGAAGAGGGTTTCTTTACCAAAGGTGTCACAAGTTACTTCTTTCAAGAGGTTCAGACCCACTCCTTCATGGACTGTAAATGAAGATGAGATTGTTCAAACAGATTGTAGGCTGCACTCCATCAACCAGCTTGCATACATTTTAAGCCTTAGGACCTAAAGCAAAAGCAACAGAGGTCTGAATTGTACCCTTTGCCTATTTGTGGATAGAATTTTTAAGCTAGGAGTATCCAAGTCAAGGGACTGCAAGGCACTCTATTCTGAAGGTACTTTGGAAAAAAGACACAGCAGGCAACTGTGGCTTTCTACTGTACCATTTTACAAACCAAGCTGGAGAAGGCTATTGGTGTCAGTGCTCTGATGTAGGACCAGTGGTGGTGAATATCCTTTCTATCAGACTCATTGACTTTAGTGGGTTCAGTTAGCTGGAATCACACTTACATCTAAACATCTCCTAAGTACTTCATTGCTTTCAGCTCAATGATATTTGAAGGAACTCCTGTTCAGAAGGAGAAAGCATTTAAGAATGATGTCTACTGTCATCTCCGTACTTTCTACAGTGACTAGACAGATGCCCAGCAGCAGGCTTTCGGATTTAATCAGCTCCTGGGGGAGGCTCTTCTTATACTTTCACAGCCCCTGCAGAGAGAGAAAATAACTATAAACTGCTTGCAAAGTTGAAGCATTAAGGGGTTTCTAAAAGCTATTTTAAACCCACCACCACCACCACCACCACATGTGTAGGCAGTGAAACCTAAAGGTTGGTTTTTTCTGGGTTTTGGTGACCACAGGACAAAAGGCAGAGCTCAGAAATGATGTTCTTCCTGATGGCCACCATGTCTCCTCCCACTTTCAAAATCATTGTGAGACACCATTTGCTAGGCAGAACATTTCAAGCAGACTACTGACCACTCTGAGGAGAACTACAGAAGAAAACTGACACAGCAGGCAAAAGACTGAGGTAGGTTTTCGCCTCCAAGACATCAGCCCAGATGTTCTCCTTCATCCCTTTTTTTCTTGGCCACTGCTGTGACATACTTTTCACACTCCCATAAGAGCTGTTGGACTTCTTCTCATCGTCTAAACCAGGGGTTCTACAACTTTTTCAGTCGTGGAGTCCTTTTTAAAGCAAAAGCTTCTTGTGGAGCCCCAATAAATCTTTATATATTTTATGTTATATAATGTATATATATCAGTAATAGGAGCAACCTATTGGGTGGCAACCTGTGCTTGAGGGGGTTACACTCACCCTGAGGACACAGGTCCGCAGCTTGGGGGTTCTCCTGGACTCAGTGCTGACAATTGATGCACAGGTGTCGGCGGTGGCCAGGAAGGCCTTTGCACAGTTAAAGCTTGTGCGCCAGCTGCAACCATGCCTCGAAAAGCCTGACTTGGCCATGGTGGTCCATGCCTTGGTTACAGCCATATTGGATTATTGCAATGCGCTCTATGTGGGGCTGCCCTTGAAGATGGCTCAGAAATTCCAACTGGTACAAAGGTCAGCATCCAGGTTTTTAATGGAAGCTAATTATAGGGAGCACACAATGCCTCTATTAAAGCAGCTCCACTGGCTACCAATACGTTTCCGGGCCCAATTCAAGGTGCAGGTTATGACCTACAAAGCCTTAAACTGTTCAGGCCCTGTCTATCTTCATGATTGCATCTCCTTCTATGAACTGGCGCAGGCTCTAAGATTGGCTGGGGAGGCCTTCCTTTCACTTCCACCATCTTCACAAGCACAGTTGGTGGGGACAAGGGAGAGGGCCTTCTCGGTGGTGGCCCTCCAACTTTGGAACTCCCTTCCCAAGGAGATTAGGCAGGCCCCCACACTGTCCTCCTTTTGTAAGAAACTGAAAATTCCAACTAGGCCCAGTCCCTAGGTTGCCAGATAGTAATCTGTTCTGCACTTCATCCACTTACCCAGCCCTGTGACATGCTTTTTGCACTATCCCTCACCCAGTCCTTTTATCATTGATTAGGTCCTTTTTAGTACTCCTGACCATTGGACTCCAGAACCTCGCCTGATGGTTTTGATGTATTCGGTTTGTGTGTGTGTGTGTGTGTGTGTGTGTTTTCAGGGGTTTTGTGTTTTATAATGTTTTTAAATTTATTTTATTTCTTATTTTCAATTTTAGTCATTATTTTATTTTTCGTCATTTTGTTTATTAAGTTACAATTAGGTTGTTTATTTTTCCTAATGTGCCTTGTCCTTATGTAACTGTTTGTATGGTTTTCTTTTGGCATTGAATGGTTGCTATATTGTTGGAAACCACTCTGAGTGCCTTCGGGGAGATAGGGCAGTTTGCACATAAAGATGATGATGATGATGATGATGATGATGATGAACCCCAGGGGTCATCCAGTCCAACCCCCTTCTGCCATGCAGGAAAAGCACAATCAAAGTACCCCCAACAGATGGCCACTCAGCTTTTGTAATACAGTAGAGTCTCACTTATCCAACATAAACGGGCGGGCAGAATGTTGGATAAGGAATATGTTGGATAATAAGGAGAGATTAAGGAAAAGCCTATTAAACATCAAATTAGGTTATGATTTTACAAATTAAGCACCAAAACATCATGTTATACAACAAATCTGGCAGAAAAAGTAGTTCAATACGCAGTAATGCTACGTAGTAATTACTGTATTTACAAATTTCGCACCAAAATATCATGATATATTGAAAACATTGACTACAAAAAAGCGTTGGATAATCCAGAACGTTGGATAAGCGAGAGTTGGATAAGTGAGACTCTACTGTAATAATAATAATAATAATAATAATAATAATAATAATAATAATAATAATAATAATAGCAAAATCCCCAGGGGCCATCCAATTAAACTCCATTCTGCCACACAGGAAAAGCACAATCAAAACATCCCCTGAGTGGTGGGAGGGAAATAGGGTTTTGGAAGCAAAGAAGGAAAGAGGAAAATAATCTGGGCTGCAAGGAAGGTGAGGAAAAGAGGCTTTTGGTGGCAGGGGTGGTGAGGGAAAGGGGAGGAGCAGGAAAGAGGAGGAGGAAACCGTGGAGGATGATCCCCAAGAGGAGGATCCCCAAGGGCTCCCCGGATCACACTTTGAGAACCGCTGTTCTAAACGTATCCTTTGCTTGGCACCCAAACAATCACTAAGAGTCGGCTGGTGCCTACAATGAGTGCACAGGAAGGGGCATGGCTTTTTACCCTTTCTATACAGCAAACTATCTTAATTGGCCAACACCATTCCTTTTTAGAAATCCTTTTTTTTCATTCAGACAACATATTCTTGGAGAAGTCATGTCTATAAGCTCTGCATTAAGAGCCTGTGCTAGTTTCACACCATCTTGGTTTTAGAGAATTTGAGGTGAGAGATCAGACCCTTCTGTCCTCCCCACCCCAGGCTCTCAAAACACAAACGCCTTGCTTGGTCTCCAAAGACTTGCTGCATCTTGCTGAAGGAGAGAACGTGTGTGAGTCTGCGTAGCCACAGTGCCATCTGGTGCTTTTTGCCATACCGAAATTTTGGGTTTCTTCACAATAACAGCTGGAGGGAACAATTGAGAACAAATCCCTGCTGTGTCACAGAATGTCAGCACCGCAAATCCCACACTACCCTTCCACCACTAGCTCCTCCCTGGAGATTTCGACATGGGTGGTATTGCTGCCTCAGATTCCATGTCACTGAATTGCTCAAACCCTCACCAAAAAAACAAAGCAAAGCAAAACAAAACAAAAATGGACGGGAGAGGAAAAAAAAACACTCCTGGAATTAATCTCCAAATCCACTGATTTTATCCCAAGTGGCTTTATTGATCTTGTGTGAGCCTTTTGTTTTCAATCCTCGCCTTTGCTTTCTATATTCAACAATGCAAAACCTCAGCCTAACTCTTGCAACCTTGTGTTGTCAAAGGCTTTCATGGCCAGAATCACTGGGTTGCTGTGAGTTTTCCAGGCTCTGCAGGAGTCTACCGTATTCCATGCAGCTGTGGACAAGTCTACATAGGGAACACCAAACAAAGCAATGCCCAGACACGAATCAAAGAACATGAAAGGCACTGCAGACTAACTCAACCAGAGAAGTCAGCCATAGCAGAGCACTTGATGAACCAACCTGGACACGGCATATTATTTGAGAACACAGAAATGCTGGACCACTTGGACAACCACCATGTCAGACTACATAGAGAAGCCATTGAACTCCACAAGCATGTGGACAATTTCAACAAGAAGGAGGAAAGCATGAAAAAGCATGAAAATGAACAAAATCTGGCTACCAGTATTAAAAAAAATCCAAGATCAGGACAGTAAATAAAGAACAACACTCAGAAGACATGGGAATGCCAGACAGGAAATAATTAGGGCCAGCTTCCCTATGCGGTCAGTGGTTCCCTTGATGTATGGTAAAAACACTTTTCTTCTGGGTGGATATTTGTCTTTATTCTCATGGCTTGATCTTGGTCTTAAAACTCTTCTGATGTCTGTGGTGCAGTCTTCATTGGCCTGTAGAGTCCAGTTTAGGTGATTCAGTTCACCATGGAGGAGGTGGGGTTCACAGATTCTTTTTGCAAAAAGATGTCAAATCTAGTCCCAGAAAGTCCTAGATTAATTGTCCGATTAGGAAATAAATAAGTTTGCTTAAAGCTTATGTAGGTGATGGTATATGCCAATACTACTAGTCTGTTTTCACCCCTGTTCATGTCTTCAGCCTTGCCTTACTAGATTTGCAGCATCAGGGCAGATAAAGGGAACCATATTCTGGCAAAACGGACAGTAAAGGAGAGAGTGAGCTATTGGTTGCCAGTTGGAGATTATGACTCTTAATAGAGGTATAACAACTAGTAGGATAATCCCAAGAGCTCCTGAGTGTCCTATTCACAACGTTCAGGTTCTCAAGTCATTTCTACATGACTGCACATCTTCCAGAAGGTCCACCAAGGCTCATATCAAATCTGGCTGGTGCATTCATTTCAGAAGAAATGACACCCAGGCCTTCTACTGGGCTACGTAGCTGAATTTGGATTGCAACCCAGTTTCTCATAACCAAACCTTGTCATCTATCCCATCAATCTGTTGTTGTCATCCTGGATATCAGCTATGTTCAGCTTTTTATTTTAGGATTTGGCTAGTTCGCTATTGTAAGTGCATCTATGATTATATCAAGGTATTGAAAGTTTGCCTTTTTGTTTGTTGGAATCTGCCCCAAGTCCACTTGAGGAAATAGGGCAGAATATAAATGTTGATGATGATGATTATTATTATTATTATTTGATACAAGAAGATTAGTACACAGTAAACAAGATCACTATGCTGGCTGTTGTATTAGATCACACGTCGGACACTTCCCAAGTGTCTAGGACTGTGTAATGTATCGGCGAATAGTGCATGAAGATCCGAGGAGGGTGGCCTTTTGCAACTGAAAGATAGTGATTTTGTCAGCGCCAATTTTTTTCAAGTGCAGGCCAAGCCCTTTAGATATTGTACCCAGTGTGTCGATCACCACTGGCTTGTGCCAGAGTCTTTGTAGTTCAGTCTTTAAATCCTGGTATCATGTCGGCTTTTCCAGTTGCTTCTCTTCAATCCTGCTGTCGCCTGGGATTGCAACATCGACGATCCATACTTCATTTTTAACACTATTGTGAGGTCAGGATTATTGTGCTCCAAAACTCTGACAATCTCAGTTCGGAAGTCCCAGAGTAGTTTGGTGTGTTCATTTTCTGTAACTTTATCAGGCTTGTGATCCCACCAGTTCTTTGTCACGGCCAGATGGTATTTGCGGCACAGGTTTCAATGGATCATTTGAGCAATAGTATTATGCCGTTATTATTTTTATATACACAGCATGAAGCCTCCAGTGGCGCAGTGGGTTAAACTGCTGAACTGCTGAACTTGCTGACCAAAATGTCAGTGGTTTGAATCCGGAGAGCAGAGTGAGCTCCCGCTATTAGCCCTAGCTTCTGCCAACCTAGCAGTTCAAAAACATGCAAATGTGAGTACATCAACCGCTCCAGCAGGAAAGTAACAGCGCTCCATATAGTCATGCCGGACACATGATCTTGGAGGAGTCTACGGACAATGCTGGCTCTTCAGCTTAGAAATGGAGATGAGCACCAATCCCCAGAGTCGGACACGACTAGATTTAATGTCAGGTGAAAACCCTTACCTTTACCTTACAAAGTACATTTAAACAGCCTGATCTTCTAGAATGCTACCATTTTGCAGCCTGATTCAAGAAACAGGAGTAGTTTCTGCCAGCATAGATCTGCCAGCAAATCTTCATTGCACAGGGATCTCAGGGTACCATCTTTTGAGGAGGAAAAGGTCACGTGACACCTCTTTGTAATGTCACTGCAAATCTTCAATATTTCTTCTATGGAGGTCCACCTACGTTTCCTCTCAGCAGAGCATTAGGACTCGACACTATGTTAATGGGATCATGTGCATTTCATGTGTATTCTTCAGCCATTTGTTCGTGGCTGCTGCAGTTTTGGATGTGATCATTTGATTTTCAACTTTTGTTTTACATATGACATCTAGTTTATTATAGTCTTTATATTTTACAACAAGGCAGTGTGGGAAAGTTGTAGAGGAATAATGAAACTTGCAATGCAGTTTTTCTCAACCTGTGGGTCCCCAGATGTTTTGGCCTTCAACTCCCAGAAATCCTAACAGCTGGCAAATTGGCTGCGATTTCTGGGAGTTGTGGGCCAAAACACCTGGGGACCCACATGTTCAGAACCACTGTTGTAAGGGAAGACAGAGGTGTAGAACATGGAGAGCAAAATACTTCTTTCCCAGATATATTCACGAATTCCAGTTCAGTAGCAGAGATATGAGTAGAGATAATGGTTTCTCAGCATACTCCTTTTGTAAACTCAGATGTCTCACAGGCCTAAGGTTCATGCAATGGTCTACAAGAGTGCCTGGTAGCATAATAAGAATCTTCATATACAACTCCTTTGGAGGTTTTGGAGGAAGCAAAGACCAGTTCTGAGCACACTCTCCCCAAATCTAGCATAAATATGTGGACTTCCCTTCGACCAACCCTGCCATTCCTGCCTCTATTTCCCAGCTGCTGTATCCTGCAAAAGATTCAAAGGATGGAAAATATATGGATGCTGCACCCAACGCGACTGGCTGTGTGTTTAGAAGCTCCGTCACCAAACGTGATCTGCTGTCTCCCTCCCACTGCAAGCACACATGCTCCCAAATGTCAGGATAAATGCTGCATTTTAGAGCTGCTTGATTACGCTCGGCTGTACTCCACGTCCTAGAGGGCGAGCAGAGCTATTATTAGCCATTGCTTACAAGACCCAATTCAGGCAACTGCAGAGGTAAGGGTTGGAAATAGATTGCTCCAGCCATCTGCATTCACTATCACTAAATCCTCTGTTGCGGGACAGGGTATCAATCTTGCCACCAGGGATACTGCAGCCATCAATGCCAATAAATAACATAAAAGAAAGAACTTCCCTGACCAATTAAAAAGAAAATGGTGGAAATTCTGGCAGGCAAACATGAAATAACCTTCTCTCTCGTCTCTTTTTAGAGGCTGTTACTTGTTACTCTGTGAGTAAGCTTCCGCCTCACTATGTTTTCCAGAAAGACCTAAGATGCTGTCAAGTGGGACCCCTTCTATTTTGTCCCTATAACCCAGGATCTGATCCCAGGTTATTTACTTTAAATTGGATTATATGAGGCTCCTCTTATAATAAGAGTCCTCTTGATTTATGTTGGGGATTGTGGATGATAGATAGAAGCTCTTACATGTGCCCATACGCCCAAGTCACTCTGCAGAATGATGCACCAAATAACACAGGAACTTTTACTGAAGCCAAGAGATCAACAGAACAATGGTATTTACAATAGTCCCTCTGATTGCTTACAGAAATCAGCAGTCATAAGCAGTCTTTTCTTAGTCCATAAAGCTGCTTCAGTGAAGATCAGCAGCAAACAAGGCTTCAGAAATAGTCAGGCCCCTTCTGAGCACAGAGCCATCTTCTTTTCAGTCAGCACTCAGAAGACTCACACACAGAGAGAAAAATCTGTGCAAACCAGTTCTCCAGCAGCAGGATAGCAACAGTTGCAAACTAATTCCCAGGTCCTTGCAGACTCAGCCAATCAGCTTCATGCATTTAATTTTCCAGTTTACACACACATAGTATCTTTGCAAACCATTACAATCTACACAATACTCTTCCTAATGGAGCTGAGAACCACACTGGGTTTTTACCTGCCGCATCGCAGCTTGTGGTCTACTAAAACTCTTTTATTCCTTTCACATGTATTGTTTTCAAGCCAGGTGTCAACTATCCTATATCTGTGCATTTCATTTTTATTACCTAAGTGTAATACTATATATTTCCCTTTGTTGAAAATCATTTTGTTAGTTTTGGCCCAGCTCTCCAATCTGTTAAGCTCATTCTGGTTTCTGATCCAGTCCTCTGGGGTATTAGCTCCTCCAGGTGTTTTGGACTTCAGCTCTCAGAAATCCCAGCCAACTTACCAGCTGTTAGGAATTGTGGGAGCTGAAGTCCAAAACACCTGGAGAAAAACACTGTTCTGGGGTATTAGCTATCCATGTATCAAAATGTGGTAAACAATAATGGTCCAATATGCTAGTTGAATACAGTGTGTATATTAGAACACCATATACATTTCACATTATCTAAAATATAACTGTGTCCTCTGAAATCATATAGGATTAACACCAAAATATTATTCATCTAAGTATGTTAAATCAAACAAATAGATAAACAAGTCTCCGTAGTTCTCAGAGGATTTCCTATACATTTTAACCGAGTTAACCACAGATTGAAATCAAACAGTCTCAATATTTTTATAGTCCTGGAAGAATTTCCATTGGATTAAACATGAATTAGTACTATACAGTCTCAGTCAAAAATCAAATCTGGTGAAAGTCTTACAAAGGTTAACGAAAGTGAATTCCAAAACAATGGAAAGGGATCCGTCATTAATCCCAGATGGTGAATGGCCGATAGAAGGCTGGAACTGGTTACGTCTTGGAAAACAAAGGTTATATGGTCGTTTATAACTGGTTTCCCGGGTATATTTCCAGTTTCGATTGTCCTTCTTCAGATAAGCGACGATATATTTCAAAAACCTTTTCGTTATGGTGATATATGATTGGTGTCTCCTGACATCCAGGAATATCCTGTATGAGATGCCAATGTTTGTTGATGATTCTGCATATGTGGTGGGTCTGTGGAGTGAGGCTTTGGTCGCCTTGGTTGCTGACCTCCAAAAAGAGTGCGACAGGAGGAGTATGTCCCTGTTGGTTCTCCTGGACATCTCAGCGGCTTTTGATACCATTGATCATGGTATCCTTCTGGGATGGCTCTTTGTATTGGGTATTGATGGTGTTGCTCTGCTATGGCTCCGCTCCTTCTTGAAAAGTTGCATCCAGTTGGTGAAGCTGGGAGATTCCTGCTCGAACCCCGGGCATTTGAGCTGTGGGGTCCTGCAAGGTTCTATTCTCTCCTATGCTCTTCAACATCTAAAACTGCTGGGTCAGGTCATCCGGAGTTTTGGAATTAGTTGCCATCTATACGTGGATGACACACATCTCTACTACTCTTTTCCACCAAATTCCAAGGAAACCGCCCAAATCCTGGACCAGTGCCTGGTGGCTGTGATGGACTGGATGAAGGCTAACAAACTGAAGACAGAGGTCCTCCAGGTCAGTCATGTGGCCAATCGAGGTATAGGTTGGCAACCTATGCTCGATGGTCTTACATTCCCCATAAGGATGCAGGTCCGCAGTTTGGGGGTCCTCCTGGACTTAGCACTGACACTTGATGCTCAGGTGTCAGTGGTGGTCGGGAGAGCCTTTGCACAACTAAAACTTGTGCGCCAACTGCGGCCAAACCTTGTGAAGTCTGGCTTGGCCATGGTGGTCCACGCCTTAGTTACCTCTAGATTGGACTACTGTAATGTGCTCTAAGAGGGGCTGCTTTTGAAGATGGCTCGGAAATTGCAGTTGGTATAAAGGTCAGCTGCCAGGTTATTAACTGGAGAGAATTACAGGGAGCTGTCAACCTCCCTGTTTAAACAGCTCCACTGGCTGCTAATAAGCTTCCGGGCTTAATTCAAGGTGCCTAAACGGTTCAGGACCTGCCTATCTTCATGATCATATTTTCCCCTATGAACCCGCATGGGCTCTAAGACCTGCAAGGGGAAGCCCTTCTCCCGCTTCCACCACTATCTCAGGCACGTTTGGTGGTGACGAACGAGAGGGTCTTTTCTGTGGTATCTGGAACTCTCTCCCCAGGGAAATTAGACTGGCATCCACCCTGTCCACGTTCCGCAAAGATTTAAAAACCTGGCTGTTCCGTTGTGCTTTCAATTAAGCAGTTCACAAGAAATTTGGCTCCAACGATTACTACCATCAGTCCTTGCACTTTATCCCTGTCCTTCGTCGTATAGGCCATTGCTCCTTCAGCCCTAATTTATTATTGCCAATTAGGAATTGATTGGTTCTATTACACAATGTAGCAAAAATGGTGCTACATTGTGTAATTATAACATAGGTATGGAGCCCCGGTGGTGAAGTGTGTTAAGCGCTGAGCTGCTGAACTTGCAGACCGAAAGGTCCCAGGTTCAAATCCCAGGAGCGGAGTGAGCACCCACTGTTAGTTCTAGCTTCTGCCAATCTAGCAGTTCGAAAACATGCCAATGTTAGTAGATCAATAGGTACTGCTCCGGCGGGAAGGTAACGGCGCTCCATGCAGTCATGCCGGCCACATGACCTTGGAGGTGTCTACGGACAATGCCGGCTCTTCGGCTTAGAAATGGAGATGAGCACCAACCCCCAGAGTCAGACATGACTGGACTTAACGTCAGGGGAAACCTTTACTTAACATAGGTCTCTCTTTCCCTAGAGCCCTACTTGAGCCAAAACATATCAGGACAGTTCACAAGAAATTTGGCTCCAACGATTACTACCATCAGTCCTTGCACTTTATCCCTGTCCTTCGTCGTATAGGCCATTGCTCCTTCAGCCCTAATTTATTATTGCCAATTAGGAATTGATTGGTTCTATTACACAATGTAGCAAAAATGGTGCTACATTGTGTAATTATAACATAGGTATGGAGCCCCGGTGGTGAAGTGTGTTAAGCGCTGAGCTGCTGAACTTGCAGACCGAAAGGTCCCAGGTTCAAATCCCAGGAGCGGAGTGAGCACCCACTGTTAGTTCTAGCTTCTGCCAATCTAGCAGTTCGAAAACATGCCAATGTTAGTAGATCAATAGGTACTGCTCCGGCGGGAAGGTAACGGCGCTCCATGCAGTCATGCCGGCCACATGACCTTGGAGGTGTCTACGGACAATGCCGGCTCTTCGGCTTAGAAATGGAGATGAGCACCAACCCCCAGAGTCAGACATGACTGGACTTAACGTCAGGGGAAACCTTTACTTAACATAGGTCTCTCTTTCCCTAGAGCCCTACTTGAGCCAAAACATATCAGGACAGTGCCAGAGTCCCTATATTACTGACTAAATTGCCCGACTTCCACAGATTCTTTGGGGCTAAAGTGAGGACAGACTCTGAACAATCAAAGTAAAGCTCAAATGCATATTGGATAAATTAAATGCAGCTACTTCACACAACAGGAGCAGAGCAGTTGGCAGGAACACTCTTTTGAGCTTCACTATGTTAAATCAAGATGACTAGAGAGAAATCCCTCCCTAGTCATCATTAAGCACTGACTAAATGAAGAAAGTCTCCGGTGGTGTAGCAGGTTAAACCACTGAGGTGTTAAACTTGCTGACCGAAAAGTTGGAGGTTCGAATCCGGGGAGGGGTGAACTCCTGATGTTAGCCCCAGCTTCTGCCAACCTATCCGTTCAAAAACATGCAAATGTGAGTACATCAATAAGTACCACTCCAGTGGGAAGGTAACCGCACTCCATGCGGTCATGCCGGCCACATAACCTTGGAGGCATCTATGGACAACACTGGCTGTTCAGCTTAGAAATGGAAATAAGCAGGAACCCCCAGAGTCGGCCACTAGACTTAATCATAGAATCATAGAATCATAGAATAGTAGAGTTGGAAGAGACCTCATGGGCCATCCAGTCCAACCCCCTGCTAAGAAGCAGGAAATCGTATTCAAAGCACCCCCGACAGATGGCCATCCAGCCTCTGCTTAAACGCCTCCAAAGAAGGAGCCTCCACCACAGCCCCGGGGAGAGAGTTCCACTGTCGAACAGCTCTCACAGTGAGGAAGTTCTTCCTGATGTTCAGGTGGAATCTCCTTTCCTGTAGTTTGAAGCCATTGTTCCGTGTCCTAGTCTGCAGGGCAGCAGAAAACAAGCTTGCTCCCTCCTCCCTATGACTTCCCTTCACGTATTTGTACATGGCTATCATGTCTCCTCTCAGCCTTCTCTTCTGCAGGCTAAACATGCCCAGTTCTTTAAGCCACTCCTCATAGGGCTTGTTCTCCAGACCCTTGATCATTTTAGTTGCCCTCTTCTGGACGCTTTCCAGCTTGTCAACATCTCCCTTCAACTGTGGTGCCCAAAATTGGACACAGTATTCCAGGTGTGGTCTGACCAAGGCAGAATGGAGGGGGAGCATGACTTCCCTGGATCTAGACGCTATTCCCCTATTGATGCAGGCCAGAATCCCATTGGCTTTTTTAGCAGCGGCATCACATTGTTGGCTCATGTTTAACTTGTTGTCCACAAGGACTCCAAGGTCTTTTTCGCACACACTGCTGTCAAGCCAGGCGTCCCCCATTCTGTATCTTTGATTTCCATTTTTTCTGCCGAAGTGAAGTATCTTGCATTTGTCCCTGTTGAACTTCATTTTGTTAGTTTCGGCCCATCTCTCTAGTCTGTCAAGATCGTTTTGAATTCTGCTCCTGTCTTCTGGAGTGTTAGCTATCCCTCCCAGTTTTGTGTCGTCTGCAAACTTGATGATCGTGCCTTCTAACCCTTCGTCTAAGTCGTTAAGAAAGATGTTGAACAGAACCGGGCCCAGGACGGAGCCCTGCGGCACTCCACTTGTCACTTCTTTCCATGATGAAGACGATGCATTGGTGAGCACCCTTTGGGTTCGTTCGCTTAGCCAATTACAGATCCACCTAACTGTAGTTTTGTCTAGCCCACATTTTACTGGTTTGTTTGCCAGAAGGTCGTGGGGGACTTTGTCGAAGGCCTTACTGAAATCCAGGTACGCTACATCCACAGCATTCCCTGTATCGACCCAACTCGTAACTCTATCGAAAAAAGAGATCAGATTAGTCTGGCATGACTTGTTTTTGGTAAATCCGTGTTGACTATTAGCAATGACCGCATTTGTTTCTAAGTGTTCGCAGACCACTTCCTTAATGATCTTTTCCAGAATCTTGCCTGGTATCGACGTGAGGCTGACTGGACGGTAATTGTTTGGGTCATTCTTTTTTCCCTTCTTGAAGATAGGGACCACATTTGCCCTCCTTCAATCTGCTGGGACTTCTCCCGTTCTCCAAGAACTCTCGAAGATAATTGCCAGTGGTTCTGAAATAACCTCAGCTAGTTCCTTCAATACTCTTGGATGTAGCTGATCTGGCCCTGGGGACTTGAATTCGTTTAGAGTGGCCAGGTGTTCCTGGACAACTTGTCTCCCTATTTGGGGTTGGATTTCCCCAAATCCTTCGTCCATTCCATGTTGCTGAGGTTGAAGATGGCTTTCTTTTTGTGAGAAGACCAAGGCAAAGAAGGCATTAAGCAGTTCTGCCTTTTCCCTATCCCCTGTCGCCATCACCCCATCTTCTCCTTGCAGTGGCCCTATCGCCTCCTTTTTCTTCCTTTTTCTACCAACGTAAGCAAAAAAGCCTTTTTTGTTGTTTTTTATGTCCCTGGCAAGCCTGAGCTCATTTTGCGCTTTAGCCTTGCGAACCTATTACCTACAGGAGTTGGCTATACGTTTGAATTCTTCTTTGGTGATTTCTCCCCTTTTCCACTTCTTGTGCATGTCACTTTTGAGCTTTAGCTCAGTTAGAAGTTCTTTGGACATCCATTCTGGCTTCTTTGCACTTGTCTTATTTTTCTTCTTTGTTGGCACTGTTTGCATTTGCGCCTTGAGTATTTCACTTTTGAAAAACTCCCATCCATCCTTAACTCCCTTGTTTTTTAATATTGGCGTCCATGGAATGCCGCTCAGTAATTCCTTCATTTTTTGGAAGTCAGCTCTCTTAAAGTCCAGAATGCGTGTTTGACTTGTCTTAGTTTCAGCATTCCTTTGTATTGCAAACTGCAGGAGCACATGGTCACTTGCCCCTAAGGATCCAACCACTTCAACTGTATTGATCAGGTCTTCCACATTTGTTAAGATTAGATCAAGAGTTGCTGATCCCCTTGTTGCCTCTTCTACCTTCTGGACCATAAAATTGTCTGCAAGGAAAGTGAGGAATTTGTTGGACTTTGTACTCTTGGCTGAGTTTGTTTTCCAGCAGATATCGGGATAATTGAAATCGCCCATGACTACTATATCTCTTCTTTGTGCCTGTTTGGTCAGCTGTTGACAGAAGGCTTCATCAAGTCCTTCATCCTGACTCGGAGGTCTGTAGTAGACACCCACGACAAGATCTTTTTGAGTCCCGGTTCCCTTGATTCTTATCCAGATGCTTTCAAGCTGGTTTCCCGGATTACAGTCTTGCATTTCTTCTGCAATGTAACTGTTTTTGACATATAAAGCTACTCCCCCTCCTCTCCCCTTTGTTCTATTTCTGTGAAAGAGGTTATAGCCCTCAATGGTTAAATTCCAGTGATGGGAGTCATCCCACCAGGTTTCAGTGATGCCTATGACATCGTATGTGTGGTGCTGTGCTAGGAGTTGGAGTTCGTCTTGCTTATTTCCCATGCTCTGAGCATTAGTGTAAAGACATGTAAGCCCCTGTGACCTCCCCTTGAGCTGTTTATTTGGGATTATTGTGCTCTCTGTACTTGGTCCTTGCTGTGTTTGTGCAGCCCTCCGTTTAGCCTTTTGGAGGTTCCCTGTGGTCATGGGTAATATAGTGTTTGCCAGGCTGTTGTTCCCCTCCCCCAGTGGATCTAGTTTAAAGTGCGCCTGATGAGGTTTGTGAGTCTGTGTGCAAAAAGATGTTTTCCTACTTGTGTGAGATGCACCCCATCACTTGCCAGTAGTCCATCCTCTTGGAAGAGTAGACCATGGTCAAGGAAGCCAAAATGCTCCTCCTGACACCATTTTCTGAGCCAGTTATTGACCTGTACTATTTTTCCGGCCCTTGTAGAGCTGTATCCTACAACGGGGAGGAGGGATGAAAAGATCACATGTACATTTTACAGTTTTAGCTTTGTTCCCAGAGCTCGAAAATCATTTGTGATCTTTTGAAAAGTATGCGTAGCGGTGTCATTGGTACCTACATGAATCATCATAAGGTGGGGAGGGTGATGGGGCTTTAGGAGCCTGCTGAGCCTCTGAGTGATATGGTGTATTTTTGCCCCCGGGAGGCAGCATGTTTCTCGAGCCATCCCATCCGGTCTGGAAATGATGGCTTCCGTTCCTCTAAGGAGGGAGTCACCTACTACCAAGACCTGTTTCCTTTGAGGATTGACAGGGTCCCTTTTGTGCAAGACAGTGTGTATGTCCCCTGAAGAGTGTTCCTGTTGAAGTGAATCATGTAGGTGTAAAGTGTTGTCCTCCTCCTCAACATCCACAGTGCATTCATCAATGACAATCCATTGAGATACATCCGAGAGCCCATTACTCTCCCAAGGATGTTCCTGTTGCTCCTGGTCTACAATTGGGGATGGAGCATTTGCATGATTACATAAGTGTGAATGTGGTGATGCACTGTCCCCGTCAGGGCTATCCCCTGCGCATTGATCAAGGGTGGCCCACTGAGTGGTATCTAAGAAACTGTGGTCCTCCACAAGATGTGTTATCTGATTGTATGTTAATGGTGTAAGAATTTCAAATCTGTTGTGTAAATCCAGCTGAGCAGAGGAGTTCTGCGGAGGCTGCCTGGTCCTGCATCTCCTTCTATGGGTGACCTCCTTCCAAGCCTGAGGGTTGTCTACCTTTGAGTTGATCTCCCCATAAGGTTCCTGATCATGGTCATGGTGGTGTTGGTGTGATGCAGGCTGCTGATCTACAGCAGCGTGTTGTGCAGTGTCCAAGAAGAGCTCGAGTGCCTGAATGTCCTTAAGGGTCTTAATACGGTGCTCGAGCTGTTGGATCCTCTGCTCCATCAGAGTCATCTGTTTGCATTTGGAGCAGATGTAGTTGACTAGTTTTTGTGTGAAAAAGCGGAACATGCCACAGCTGGTGCATGTGATGGGAATGTTTTGCTTTTGTTGCATCTCTTGGTGAGTGTGGTGGCCAAGTGGGATCTTCGTACAGTTAAGTAATATGCACGCACTTTATGTGCAGACTGCAACAAACCACCTCTTTGTGTATTTGTTTATGTTGCTTTGTTTCCTGTATGTACTACAAAGAATAGTTAGTAAAGGTCCTGACGGCGCGCGCGACACTGGCAAATAAAGCTTTCCCAGAAACTCAATTAACAGGGGACAATGCCTGCTGTCAATCAACTTAAGTACCCGGCTCTCTTTCAACACAACAGTCACACAACAGTTAGACTTTGACCACAGGAGCCAAGCCCACACTCAGTTTAAAATCCTAGCCAAATCCTACCTGAAGCCAGGGAGCAAAAATTTCCTCCTGCTGCCTCTGCTTCTGCGAGAACCAACTGCCCTTCTGGGATCAGGCTCTGGCAAATAAAGCTTTCCCAGAAACTCAATTAACAGGGGACAATGCCTGCTGTCAATCAACTTAAGTACCTGGCTCTCTTTCAACACAACAGTCACACAACAGTTAGACTTTGACCACAGGAGCCAAGCCCACACTCAGTTTAAAATCTTAGCCAAATCTTAGCCAAATCCTACCTGAAGCCAGGGAGCAAAAATGTCCTCCTGCTGCCTCTGCTTCTGCGAGAATGTCAGAATCCGGTGAACTCCTGATGTTAGCCCCAGTTTCTGCCAATCTAGCAGTTCAAAAACATGCAAATGTGAGTAGATCAATAGGTACCACTCCAGTGGGAAGGTAATGGCACTCCATGCAGTCATGCCGGCCACATAATCTTGGAGGCGTCTATGAACAACACTGGCTCTTCAGCTTAGAAATGGAGATAAGCACCAACCCCCAGAGTCGGCCACTAGACTTAATGTCAGAGGAAAACCTTTACCTTTACCTTAAATGAAGAAAACCAAACTTCTGAATAAATGCTACAACCTTGCTTTGACGTTTGAATGCCAAATTTGTTAGCGTTTGGTGCCATCATGTGTTGCTTTGTACCTACTACAGCCCTTTCTAAGCGTGCTCATCCTTCAAAAATAGGATTTTCCGTATGGATTATTTAAACAGATTAGTTTATCATTAGCAGTGTACAGAGTAAGCTGTCTTCAAAACATTAATTCAGAGTAAGCTGTCTTCAAAATAAACTACAACGCTTTTAAGCCAGAACTGGAGAAAACAAGCTCTTCAGATAGTGTTAGATTCTATGCAATGGCCCATTCTCATATACTGACCTTTTACTACTGAATCAGTTTCCACAATTATATCACTGTAATCCTTCAGGAAGAATTAAGAAAATAAACAAGGAAATTTACTACATCATTTACTACATTGTGAACACAAATACTTTGTATCATACTGTGAATGCAACAGTTTGATTGTGATTTCTAACTGCTTATCTGGAGTTTACATTCATTTATTGTACATAATATATTGTTTATTGATATTCAATACCTTGTTATTATTCCAATAGTGGATACTTGTCAGCTAAGCACCAGAAATGAGCCACAGAGTTGTTACAGTTCCCATGAAATGTTTACTGTAGAAGAATGCATGTGTTCTAAAGAGCAGGTCTCTTTCTTCGAAGGCAATAAACGAATGTAGTGAGAAAATGCCTTCTAAATTATATATTTTGTACTACTTCCTTTTAAAACAGAATCTGGTTTGCTGATAGGAAGAAACTTTGATTCAGTTTGGAATCATCCTATGTCACAGAATGTCTGGAACGAAGTGGATATGGGCAGCAATCAAAACAACAGACCATTAGAAGTCCAGTATAGGAGAATACAGTGGAACCTTTACTTAGGAATGTCCCAACTTAAGAGTATTTTGAGTTAAGAGCTGTTGCTCAGCCTTGGTTTTACTTTGACATATGAGTAGCATTTTGAGTGAACAGCTAGCGAGAGAAGGAGCTCTAGCATGTGAGTACAGGGCTTTAGGGCTTTAAGGGAGCAGCCTCTGTGCCTTGTGTCTCTTGCTCTTGTCCACTTTGGGAGATTGCTCTCTGCTTTGCTCTTGTCCGCTTGGAGGAACTTTGAGTTAGTTCAGTGGTTCTCAACCTGGGGTCCGCAGATGTTTTTGGCCTTCAATTGCCAGAAATCCTAACAGCTGGTAAACTAGCTGGGATTTCTGGAGTTGTAGGCCAAAACACCTAGGAACCCACAGGTTGAGAACCACTGGGTTAGTTGATTCTGTGTGGTTTTATTCCTGGTATGTTTGGCTTCATGAAGAGAGAGAGCAAGAGAGGGAGGGAGGCTGGAATGAGTACAATATGAAGAAAACTATGCTTCTGCGTCTTCACTTTGTGCGTTGTGCTTCATTGCTACTACTTTGTGTTTCTACCATTGTGTCACAACTTTGTTGCTTCTACCATTTTAAAGTTGATCTTTTTTATTGTTCCATGTGAATGTGCATTTATACATTATTTGCTATTAATAACATACATTTTCTTATTTAAAAACACATAACAAAAAAGATAGGCGGTTCAGGGGGGCAGAACAGATCAATAGCATTTCAGTGGGAAAATTTGCTTTGAGATAAGAACATTTTTAGTTAAAGAGCTCAGTCACATAAAGAATTAAACCCTTGAATCAAGGTATTACTGTATCAGTAAGCTAGAGTGGTATACAGGCTGAAAGTTCGAATACAAATCTGGAATCCAGATTTCAAATCCCCGCTTGAGCATGGAATTTGGGCAATCACACTCACTTAGGCACCTTCTACACAGCTGTATAAAATCCACATTGAGCTGGATTATATGGCAGTGTGGACTCAGTTAATCCAGTTCAAATCAGATATTGTGGATTTTCTGCCTTGATATTCTGGTTTATATGGCTGTGTGGAAGGGCCCTCAGCTTCAGAGGGAAACAAAGGAAAATTCTTAAAAAAAATCTTGCCAAGAAAACTCACGATAAATTTGAATTAGGATCACTATAAGTCAGAAACAATTTAAAGGCACAAACAACACAATAAAGCATATGTTTTAAAACACCCCAATTGCAACATCAACATGTCCAATTTAACACACAAAAACAAACAGACATGCTAATGCTATACCAGCCCAAACTATGAAGATTGCAGACCTGCTTGATGATGATGATTATGATTATGAGGATAATTGTTTGCTGTGAGTTTTCTGGACTGTATGGCCATGTTCCAGAAGCATTATCTTGTAAGAATACTTTCCAGCCTGAAAAACTCACAGCAACCCAGTGATTCCAGCCATGAAAGCCTTCAACAACACAGTAATAATTGTATTTCTTACCTGCCTGTCCTCACGGCTCGGGGCAGGTTACAACATAGCTAAAACAATGACAAGATACCAATACATTGAAACAAAATTCTTTCTTTCCTGAGATTAAAAAAAGGTTGGCAACAATCTTGTCTGTCTGTCTATATATATATATACAGTAGAGTCTCACTTATCCAAGCTAAACGGGCCGGCAGAAGCTTGGATAAGCAAATATCTTGGATAATAAGGAGGGGTTAAGGAAAAGCCTATTCAACATCAAATTAGGTTATGATTTTACAAATTAAGCTCCAAAACATCATGTTATACAACAAATTTGACAGAAAAAGTTGTTCAATATGTAGTAATGTTATATTGTAATTTCTGTATTTACGAATTTAGCACCAAAATATCACGATATATTGAAAACATTGACTACAAAAATGGCTTGGATTATCCAGAAGCTTGGATAAGTGAGGCTTGGATAAGTGAGACTATATATACAGTTTTTACAGAATAATAAAAAGAAAAGTCCCAAATTGGGAGAAAGAGAAAGAGAAAAAGTTAAGAGAAGAAAGGAATCTTGTCCATCTCTTGAATGATTCTGTCGCAACACAGAAAATGCCTAAGATTGGTATTCAGTGGCACCAGATATTCGTATACATTTTGTGTTTTCTGGCAGGATTCTTGCCCCTTCATATTTTTCAGAGTTGGTATTTACAGGCAGTCCCTGAGTTATAACCATCCTATTTACAAACAAATCATAGTTAAGAACGGACGTGAGACAACAAGTGAGAGAAATCTAACCGTAGGTCGGGAAATTCACTCCTGGAAGAGTTATCATGGGGAAAAGTTGTCTCCACTGAAGCAATACTCCTTGTTTCCACAACAAGCCATTTTTTTTCAAAATCCAATTATCACAAGGACAGGAAGTGAGGTGAAATCTTCTGAACAAGGGCACAGACAGCAAAACAAACACCACAGGGCGTTAACCCTTCCATGCTATTCAAAGTTTTTATGTATTAGCTGGCGTTACACTTAAAAACAGAACGTGCTTGGTGTAGGGAAGGTGGTAAGGTGCACTCTCGAAGAAAGAGTGAAGGATTTTACCTGCTCTGTGTTGCTCTGAGGGTTTAGTCTATGGGGAAAGGGTTGTGGAGTTCTGTTGGTTGGTTTCTGTGATGTGTGTAAGCAAATTTGTTTGTGGACAAGACATGTCAAGTCAAGTTCACTTTATTACAGTGAATAACCAGTTCAAGAGAAGAAGGACATAGTCTCGTACAAGCATATGTGAGTTATGGGTTAAGAGATTTAAACTTTAAAATAGGCGTATCATTGTTAGGACATTGATAACTAACTTAGAAATCTAAGCTAAGAGCCATATACAAAATTATATTAAAACCCAATATTTATGTAATTAAGGGGAGGGAACAGGGGTGCTCCTGTGGGACAGGGAAGGGAGGTCCAGTCAAACAGAGAAACATCCATACTATATTTAAAAGACTATAATCCCAATTTTCTGCTAGTATGAACTCTCAGTTTATACTAGCTTGTGCTTTCAGTCATCAACTGACATGGATTTTACCTAGGTGAAAGGTACTTATATGTGCCTAGTTTGCATCAAGTGATTTTTGCCTAGAGTTTTGCATTTGGTTTTGTTTGCACATCCTCTCAGAAGACCAATTTCCTTTCTGTGAAATGGGCATTGTATTGGTTCATGGAATCAAATCCATAATTTGACACTTGGGGCGCAGATACTCACCTTGTAGTTATTCTAACTGTATGTGTCTGGCCTCCTCAGTATAGTCTTCTGTGCAGTGTCTGAGGGATGAGCAAGAAAGTCATGATTGAAAGGATGTTGTTTTTTTTTTTTTTGAAAGCCCTGGCCCACTCCTCCTGCTTTGTAATTAGGTTAGTTTCCCTTTCACTTCAGTTTATTTTCTGAAAAACTGGTGAAGGATGAGGAAAATCATTGACAGGGACAACTACCTCTAAAAGTTATGTGTTTCCCTTTGGAGGCTGGCTAAGCCTGGACAGGTCCCTTGAAGGGAAAACTGCAGCTGCATCCTGCATTGCAGAGCTTGCCATGAAGCAAAATCTCAAAGCCCTGTCCAACTTCATGGTTCTTTGGAATATGGAAGACAAACTTCTCAACATTTTGTCTTTCTCCTAAAGCTACATACTTGCAGGAGACCAAACTGGAAAGTTTAATGATTGGGCAGTTGAAAAATGACAGCTAATGAAACATTAAAAATTAAAAAAAAGAGTTCTATGCTGATAGATTTCAATAATCCATGCTGTTTTTCTGGTAGGAAATCAATTTGTACCATCTCCATAGTTTTGATTTGACTTTTAACATCAACAGAGAACTTCGTAGCAGTTGATTTTCTGACAATCCACATTGCAAAATTATAGCCGTTTGACACCACTTTAACTGCTATGTAATGCAAGGATTTGTGGCTTGTTGAGAGCTTTTCGGTAGACAAAATCTGTTACTTGCAAATCTACAAATTCTAGAATACTGTAGCATTGAGCCATGAGTTATTGTGGTGTTAAACAATTCTGCAGTGTAGCTATGGCCTTTGACACCTGCAGAAATATGCCTATGTCATTCCAGTGTGGGGACATGAGAGAAGCCTGCCAGATGGTAACACGTCGGTTGTCCCCTGGGCAACGTTTTTGGAGACAGCCGATTCTATCATACCAAAAGCAACTTGCAGTATGTTCTGAATTCGCTTCTGACATGATTAAAAAATGTGGAGGGATCAAGTGTTCATGCATTCCTGTATCTGTGCATGATATTCCCCTTAGGATTTTGTAGTTGATGGACAGAAGCAACCTTAGAACAGGATATATGGTATTCCATTACTCCTCAAGCATAAGCATACCCATGTTCTTGCTGTATGTTTTAAGGGATGTATGTGATTCAAGCAACAGCTATCTTCGTGAATGATTGAAATTATATATTTTCCTTGGAAGAACAGTCACTTTCTTCTTAACCTGATCTTTGAATGTTTGGTCAATATTTTTTTTAATTTGTAAATATCCCCACATGCATTCTTTGGTAGAATGTTCACTTAGATGAAATGTCAACTTTTACAGGGAGGTACAAACCTTTCAGTGACTGAGGAACTCAAAAACAGGGGAAATAAATGATGTTGCACAGACCCTACAAGAATATACAAGGCATTTAGGCAGGCCTTCCTCAGTGGTGGTTACGGTGACTGCACAGAAAATGAGATTGTCCTTATGGGCTAAACAGTATGAACTCAACAGGCAAGATCACTTCTGGTATGTTAAGGACTAATGAGACTTCCTTAAAGTACATCAGTTACAGTCTGGATGGAGATTTTTGAGTAATTATACATGTCTTGACTCATGCTTTAAAGCAAGAGAATGATTATGCGAGTTTAGAAAGAAAGTATTTCCTGTTGGTAGTTAGCAGTCTGAATTCGGTGCATCCTTTTCTGCCAATCAGCTCAGTTAGACAACAGCCATGTCCAGTCAATGAAGGAATTTCCTTAGGATTGGACTTGTTTCTGAAGGTAGGAAGGAAAAAGTAGAGGGAGTTATTCAGCAAGTACAAGTCAGCGAGAAAGGCAGAGAAATTCTCCAGTCTCCATCCACTGAAGCAGTAAAATGTTCTAAGCTGCCAGTTCTTTCCTGTTGTGGCTTTGACCCAAATAAGGGAAATGGCTCTCAGGTTAAAATTGCTGCATCATCCCACCAAAACCCTGAATAGGGCACCAAATTTTCTCTTTAAAACTAATTCATCAACACCAAGTGAATCCTAGATAAGAGTACCACAGGCAAAAGCTTGAAGGGCATAGCAGGCAAATAAGATTCTCCCTTCTCTCACACTTGCGTCTTCTCTTCCTGAGAACATTGCAAGGGGGGGGGGGGGCTGCTATCACCAAATAGAAAGTAAAGTCCTTTTTAGTAGGCACTCATACTAATAAAAGCAAATAGGTGCTCTTAAGTGGTGACATAAAATAATATCTTCCAGGATGCCAGCCACAAACTTCAACAAAAAACAAGGGATGCTTATGTAGCCAGTCATTTGACGATCCTGAGAGCCCAGGCAAAATGGTAGCACAAGCTGTTGTTGATATACCTTAGTAATCTGCATCGCTGAATATATTAACATGTACAGGCTTAGAGGCTACGGTGGTGCAGCGGGTTAAACCGCCGAGCTGCTGAAATTGCTGACCAGTTGGAGGTCGGCGGTTCGAATTCGGGGAGCGGGGTGAGCCCCCGCTGTTAGGCCCAGCTTCTGCCAACCAAGCTGTTCGAAAACATGCAAATATGAGATCAATAGGTACTGCTCCGGTGGGAAGGTAATGACGTTCCATGCAGTCATGCCGGCCACATGGCCTTGGAGGTGTCTATGGACAAAGCCAGAAAATGGAGATGAGTACCGACCCCCAGAGTAGGACATAACTAGACTTAATGTCAAGAGAAAACCTTTATCTTTACAGGCCTAAATATTGCCAGATAGAGGGGTCTTGATGTATTGATTGGGATCTTCATTCAGAATTTCCTCTGGTTTAGATCTAGCTTCTTCTGCCTCTTCCTAACCCTTTGTCCGCCTAAATATGAAGAAGAGCTGACAGGTCTTTACTAGGAAGAGTGCTGTCACTCTATATTCCAAAAGAAAATTTCAGACTTCAAATAAGAAATCTATGGCAGACTCCAAATAATTATCCCTTTAACAGATTTTGGAAGGTCGAACACGTAGTATGAATAGTAAAATACAATCCCGACTCTGTTGCTGCCTTTGTGCCACAACTTTGAAAGAAAGATGGAAGAGCGACCCTTAACCTCCACTTTTAATGTCAGTACTCACCCCTTGATTACACCGATGGTTTTGTGCTTGGCTAAACTTTAGAAGCAAGACATTTCAACTTTAAACATGACATTGATTCCCAGTATACCACCTATTCCTTACTGCATTTCTAGTATCCTATCCCATTTTGCTAAAAGGAGAGGAGGATAGACATACAAACCTTCTGTGTTCTCCCCTTTACATACTTCCTTTTCCTCTAGCCTAAGGGCAAAGATTCTAAAACTTGTAGGTCTTAAACCCTGTCAACAATACTCAAACCCTGAGCCAACAGCATTCCCACATACGAGTCACAAATTGTGAACACTAGTATGAATCTGAAGCAAAGCATTAACTCGCTGCATGCCTCAAACAAGCAATGTCTAAGCCTGACCAAAGTATAGGTAAGCACTGGAATATAAATGGGCTGAGGTGAGCATTGAGATAATTACATAAAACTCCACAAACACCTTTAAATGTGTTATATAACTACTATGTATAAAGGGCCCTTGTGGGTGTAGGGATGTACAAGTTGTAGCAACTGAAATAGCACCACTAAGTTGTTGACATAGAAATCTGCCTGACTTATCCCTGGCAACAGAAGTAGTTTAGATCCATCACATTTTCCACAGAAACTGCCTAAGTAGGATACTCCGGAAGTATGTCAGATCCACATGCAATCCACATTCTACGAGCACACAAATGGAACCAATATAAAATCAAAGTAGTGGACATTTATTGTTTGCACAAAAACGTATAGATGACTTTGAAAATAGATGGGGCAGAGCACAACTCTGAAAGAGTCTAAACCCAGAATGTTTTATACACTTGACTCAGCTTATTAACATTTAGGTTTGCAGGGGACACCTGTTTAAACAACTTCAAACTACATTTTCACTAGATTTCAAATGAAGGCTGCTCAAAGATAGGTATGTACAGTGACCATTTCAAAATATTTAGTGTGAGTCTTCAAAGGCTGCCATTCATGAATGTTTGTGCTGCTGCATCTGGTAAAATCTACTGTTTTAAATAAATGTTTAAAACTACATGTTTTATTGACATAGACATCAGAACTATTCCCAAGTAAAGAAAAACTCAGTGAAACTATGCTGAATTTGCAAGCTGTTCATCTGGTTTAACAGTCAAGTTCTGTCACATGAACATGCATATTTCCAATATGTAAACTAAACATCAAAGTTGGTACACTAACAATACTGTTTGGAATTGTCCCACTGACCAGTTGAGTTTTTTCCCTTGAGGTACTACTTTTTATCATGAAGCCCTGAAGATTTACAATTCTAAAATGTTGTTATTCAAAGGCGAGAACCTGAGAAGTCCTTAAATCAGAGCTCACAAAGAATTAAGCCTATTCACACAGTTATATGCAATGACTGTAGTAATCAGTTTATTACACAGATTAATCATTCTTGAACGTACAAGCTCCAAGGGAGCAGCTGGGTCTTTAAATATACACAAGTCTGTCAAATGAATTTTTACCCTTACATCCAGAAAGACCTAAGCAGTTAAAAACTTAAGAAAATAAGAGCTATTAGCTATGTTAACTGAGAAAACACATACAAACCAAAATCATGAAGGGGAAGGAAGGGGAAGAGTTGAAACAAAATCAACGTCACTTGATGCACTAATAGCTCCAATGCACTTAAATGCTGACCAGTTAAACTTAGACCTTTAAACAGAGGATGTGGGCATTATTTGATCTTGTTGGTCATACATTTCCCTTAGTAGGTCCTTCAGAATAAAATACAGACACCGATTTAAGTTCTTACCACCTGGTTTTCCATAAGAGTTATGAGATTAAAAGGATTCCACTCTTTTAATTTATAAAAAGGGTGTTTTTAATCACGGAAAGCCCTCCAAAGCACATGAACACATTTACTCTTTATTATCTTCCCCCATTTTGGTTTTACTGCCCAATTTTAAATTTTGCAGGAATGCTTTTATGCTCACAACTACACTTTGACTGAAGAACTGGCTTTTCACACACATTTCTTTGCTAGGAGTCAATGTTGGTATGGAATACAGTATTCATTGTTCCAAGTATGTACAACACGCAGCACTGCTGTATCAGGTAAACATGTGCACGGGGGAAGATGAGGCGTGGGCTCATAGAAAGCAGTCAAATGGAAATCAAAAGGACTTTCTCTTTTAGAGTTCCCCTATCTTTTATTTGTAGAGGTTATCCAATAATTTCTTTAATTACATCGCATACTTCTGAGTCCATTCTCGAGCTATTCTGTTGTACCTGCATATACAAAAAAGACAATTAGCAAGGAGTATACCCTTACCCAATAAGGACAAGAATTTTGTTACAGTCATATGGATCACAAGGTATTTCTAACACTGAATCAAGTCACAGATACAGAATGTTAAAGCTCTAAATCAAATAGCTAACAAAAACAAAAAGCACTGTAACAATGCTGCTCAGGTCTCTGAAACAGAAAAAAATGTTTAGGAACATGAATCCTGCCACAGATACTTTTTTTAAAATGAAGTATCTCAAGCTTTTTGTGTTTGCTTCTTGAAACATGAACTTTAACTACATACTTTTAATAGGTTGAAAAGCATGAACAATATCATCTACTGTATTTCTTAAATTGTAAGATGCACTTTTTCCTGTAAAAACATCTCTAAAAATGGGGTGTGTTTTAAAATTGCAGGTGTATCATGTATTTCTGGTGGTGGTGGTGGTGGTACTGAAATTAGATGGTGTCTTACAATTGATTTTGTCTTATAACTGAAAAAATATGGGTAGTAATAGTTTCCTTTGATGAACTGATACATCCATTTATACAGGAGTGGCCTGCTGATTTAGAAGTGTGCATTTCTTAAACAGCACAGAAATTAAGATGATTTTCAACTTTCCATTTGCAACACTCGTCTGCCATTCATTCTGCTCGAGCCACACTTTCCACTCTTGAGAAGGCTGAAATGGTGCCCATGCCATCCTTTTAAAGGAAATCACTCTTTGGTGTTTCAGTGTTCTCAGTGATTAGAGCAGTGTTTGCTACAAAGTAATTTTTAAACAATGGAACAAACTGAAACTCAAGAATTTCTCATTACAATCAACATGGGTATCTGCCCATTATTACTCCTGCCGGCTGGTGCACATGAAGTCAAACTCGTGTATATTTCTTGTTCACCTACCACCACCCGAATCAGGTTCTCTTGTGGCAGAAGCTTAAAGTTGTTCCTCCCTCTGCAGCCCAAAAGCAGAAACTGAAGGGCCTAAGAGAGGCAATTGCAAAATAGTAATGTGGAAAGGTATAGATTACATTAACCAGACTTTTGTTGAATTAGCCAGTCCAGTTGAGAAGGAAACCTTGTTACTCACTGATAAATATCATTTTTTAAAAAAAAATCAGGAAAAATAAGAATGAATTACTCTGGTGCCATGTACACAGAGTCTGCCAATATATAAAGTATACATCTTCTTGAATCAAGTCTTTCAACTACTCATCCACTCTTAGATGCTAAAGGGTTTAGCTTCGATACTCACTTTTCTCTATCTGTTTTGTAGATCCGTGCAATCTCAGGCACTAAGGGATCATCTGGATTGGGATCACACAACAGAGAACAGATGGACAAAAGTACTGGAAAAAAGAAAATGCATAATTATCAGGATATGAACAAAACAATACTTTTTTCTATTTAGTCTACCTCTTCTCTTGATTTTATAAGCTATCACCAAGGTGCGACCTTTTGATATGTCTATATTTCAGTCAAACACATGTACAATCACAGCTCCATGCCAATGACATAGTTGTCTGCTATGCTGCTGTAGTTCAGGCAAGATGGCTTAAGCTTTTTCCACTTGTGATGTCTTTCTGCTCAAAAAATATTTACATGGCCCAAGGTAAATAGGTTTTTAAAAAATCAAAGAACAGTACATTGTTGCTAACAGATTAGTGTAAGTGGTTGGCATTCAGAAACCACTTACTGTTTTTATGACCCCAACATGGAGCTAAGGGGACCCCATTTTAGGTCAGGACTCACAGTTTGAAAAGCAGTAGGGACAGAGGTATGATTTCAAGGATTTTTTTGGATTGAATTGTAACAATAAAAATGGTTTTAAACTCCTGGAAAACAACTTCAGTGTATAAAAGCATTTCATATCTCTCTGGCATGTAAAGCAGAAGTGAAAATGGAACCTTTCCACTATCACTAATCTTCTGAAACTTCTCCCTCAAGGTCGTTTCCTTCTCCAAGACTAAAAAATCTAGCTGCTGAAGTTACTTAAGGAAAAACAACAAGGGGGGGGGGGGGTAGGGAAGGAAGAAAATACCTCTCTACCCAACAATTCTTCCCGTAGGCATACTGCAACTAGACACAGAGGTAGGAACCATGTGTTTGCATAATAGTTTAGGGCAGAAGTGTAAAACATGTGGCTCTCCAAATGTTTGGGCCTATAATTCCCAGAAGCCCTAGTCAACTTGTCCAACGGTAAGGAATTCTGAGAGCTGAAGTTAAAACACCTGGAGGGCCACAAGTTTGATACCACAAGTTTAGGGAAATAACTGAAGTTTAAGTTACTGGCAAACTAGGCAGAACAAAAGATCTTCCATTCCAGAACAGTTCAGGACATGGAACAAAGGGGTTCTTTAAGTTAGTTTTCATGATTAAAGGACCTTGGGTACTAAGAACACAACTAGAATACTGCTACAATTGAATGAATAAGAAAAAGTGGTGTTAAGTAGAATAAAATATTGGCACATTCTTTAAAATAAGACTTCCTAGTCCCATAATATAAACACAAACTAGAGGCAAAATGATCATCACTGTGTGATTAAACACCACATAGATTCCCCATAAGTTTTAAAGTCATGCATTCTTAAACAGGAATAATTATCTGGATGGCATTCTCAATAAAATACATGATAATAAAGTCATGATGCTATAAAATATTTCATCAATACTTTTTGGGTATTTCTAATAAACAGATATTGCTTCTACAAAGGTAGATTTTAATATTACGATATTTTAAATATAAATCTGTGCTTTCACATGAATGTCTGTGCATATAGACACCACTGATTATTTTCTAAACCTCGAACATGGACCCGTAACTCTTTCAGAAATTTTTTTGTTGTTTTTTCTTAAGGTATTTAAAACATCCAAAAAAATAATTTCCAGTCACAACTCAGAATCTGAACAAAATGTTTACACAATATAACTTTATTGCTCCCCCCCTTACTTATAAAAATCCTTCAAGTATTGGAGAAATTTCTAAAATATTTAGACAACATATAACAATATTATGGTTCATTTTAAAGCTTTATTTATCACATACAAATCAAATACGGTAAACCTGAGTCCAATGTATTTAGGATGCAGAACTGAAATTCAGCAGCCTTGCAAGGCAGAGGAAAGTTTTTCAAAACTGTTACATACACTTACTTTATATATTCAACTAGAAACATAGAAATTTTAGTCAAGGAATCAATCCAAGAACCTACATGGATCAATGTAAATTCTAAACTATTATTTAAAAAAACTATGCCCTTCTCTTTGAGTTGAATGGCAAAAGGAGAGAGCTTTATCCATCCTGTGGGACCTAAAAGAAGCACCAATGCCGTCTTTTCTCTCTGTCGCAGCACCACTTCTGGTCATTTTGAATGCCTGGGTGGGACAATGGTGCTGGCCAGCCCTGAGGTGGCATCGATGCTTTTCTATCGGCAGGATGACCCTCAACTTATTCACATGTCATACAAAAATCCATATGTCGGCCCCAAAACCTACCCTTGAGGTTGACTTATACAACAGTATATATAATTCAGAATTTAAAGCTAAAAATAGGATGCATTTGATTGATGGGAATACACAATACATTTTATATTTACATCAGAAAGTTCACATACCTTTTGAAATAGTTAACGCTGGAGACCACTGTGACCGTAGAATATCAAGACAAATACTGCCATTACTGTTAATATTTGGATGGTAAATTCTTGTTGTAAATGCAACCTGTTAAAAGAAGAAGGTTCTCTCATGTAGATTTGTTTACTGCAATCACCAGATACATCAATAGTGGTGAGATGTAAACACTAAAATATGCAACTACCTTAGGTGGTTTGAAGGGATAATCTGTTGGGAAGTGAATTGTCAAGAAGAACACCCCACCTTGATAGGGACTGTCATTCTGAAAAGAGATGCGTGTTAGAATAACCTAAGATAAATGTATATTTATAGGAACATTATGTAAGATTAGAGGGCTACTTACTGGTCCCATTATTGTTGCTTGCCAATGGAACACTACAGGAGGAGAGAAATTGAGACTGATATTAAACATTAAGCAAACTAACATCTGCAACTATCATGACTATACTGTGCTTTAAATATAATGTTGCGAATGTGGATCCCAAACACTAGTATTTCCTCTTTAGCATTATTCAGCATTTCAATTTATGTTATAAGCAAAATATTAACAATAGAAGGGGGGCTCATTACATCATTCAATTTACATCTATAATAAGGACAAGCAGCTGTGGAAAGTGAGAGGGCCACATTAGCTCCCAGAACACATTAGAAGACAACTACTCCTGTAATAAATAAATAAAAGCAAAACAATGTTTGGCCCCATGTGCTTCTAGGTATCAGGGTAATTAAAAGGGTCTCCTGCATTTGAAATGGCCCAAGCAGCTTTAAAATGAGATGGAAATGCACCCCATGTCCTCAGTGGAAATTTTGGCGCATTTTGGAACAATTTTTAAAAGGATTTTGCAAAAATAATTTTAACCCTGTGGGATTAAGCAGGCTCCAAATATGGGTGGAATTGATCTCCATGCACCACAGAGTGCATTTGGGGGTATTCTGGAACTAAACAAAAGATTGACTGGGTGGCGGGCAGGCACATGCAGCCCAAGGTCTGCATTTAGCCAGCTTCAATCTATAATAATACAAAGAGATAATTTAGCAAACATAGCTGAGGGTTTTACTCGTCCCTTCAAACAAAACACTATTTTCTGAAAGACACATTTGATATTTTATTAACACAAACTCAAATTACTCAATATTTATTTATTTCCCAGGATTGTTTTTAGTGAAACTGCAACCTTATTAGCTAATGCTAAGACCAACAGGATTTTTTAAACATACCTGGTTTTTTTATTTTGTGTATTACTGCATTACAAAAGCATACTAAGATTATATAATTTCAGTTAAAAATGACATCTGCCTACTTGAAATGCTCTACATTTTAAAAACAATCTCAAGTATATATATCAACATGTGTCTTCTCTATGCCCAAACTTTACATTGCAAGTACTTACTGTCATCTCCAACAGGCCCTGCTGAACACTGTGCAGGAGGGTCACGCGCCAGGTCATTCAGTTCCTAAAAACAAATCCACAGTTGATTCAAAATATTTTCATTTCATCAAGTTACATTAAAATTTAAGATTTTTTTTTTAAAAATCTGACAATATTAGTTAGGAATGTATGTTTTCATGTGTTAGGTATTCCAGTTGGTTTCTATTACTAAAAGTAACGACAGCAGCAATTAAAGGTGAAATATATATACTTGTGGAGATTCAAACATAGGTTTGTTAAGTTTCAACACTGCATCAGTTTGTTAAACTTTCTCCTTACAGCCAGCAGTTCTATCTTGTTTCCAGTATTTCACTAGGCTTACCACCATACATGTATTTTCTATTTCCCTGACCTTTCTGTAGAAAAGGGTTTAATTTCTTAACCAATCTCATTTTTATCATAAACTGTGGAGGCAGGACTGGGCTTTACAACTAGCTAGCTGATAAGTTCAGCCAGCTACATATCCCCTTTCCTAATACTCACATGTTCATATCAAATTAAACTGACTACATCTGTTTGAACTCCCAAACAACCCAGTAACAAGAAACCAATCAACTTCTCCAGAATAAAACAGTACCACATGTAAGATTTTGCTCTATTTTACTGTTAAATGCAATGCGATTTTGAAAATATTTTATGTGAAAGGAACTATGAAATCCCTTTTGACATTAGACTGGGGGCGGGGGGGGGGGGGAGGAGCTGAAGGATTAGTTTCAACATTCAAGAAAATGCTTCAGGTGACCACTCAATGGTAATCTGTGCTGTGAAATTTAAAATAAAGCAAAACATACCAATGGGTTGCATTATTTCCAGAAGACTAGTCATACCTGTTCTGAATACAGTAGAGTCTCACTAATCCAAGCCTCGCTTATCCAAGCCTCTGGATAATCCAAGCCATTTTTGTAGTCAATGTTTCCAATATATCGTGATATTTTGGTGCTAAATTCGTAAATACAGTAATTACAACATAACATTACTGCGTATTGAACTACTTTTTCTGTCAAATTTGTTGTATAACATGAAGTTTTGGTGCTTAATTTGTAAAATCATAACCTAATTTGATGTTTAATAGGCTTTTCCTTGATCAGTCCTTATAATCCAAGCTATTCGCTTATCCAAGCTTCTGCCGGCCCGTTTAGCTTGGATAAGTGAGACTCTACTGTATATATTTTAGGCCACCCAGAATTGCCATTGGTAAAACGTAAGCTCCAAGCCTGATTTTGTTGTCCATCACAGGTGCCCATACTTCCCACTCCCTCCAACTGGGGGGGACCAAACGTTTTGCTTGCCCTCAAATGACATTTGGACCTCTCCTAATCTTTTTTATATTTATCCAGATAGAAAGTTTTCCCTGACAGTGATAATCTAGTCACTTCTTTTTGGATGAAAGTCTTGTCAGGTTGAGACAAGTAAGGGGGATCTGAATGGCATTGTCACTTTAAAATACAGTAGGCCCAATGAATCAATGGGATCTGGATCAGTGATTTTGAACAAACCTGGACAGTTGCACCCCATATTACTAAATAGCAACGTGAATGCAAACTTGCCAAAGAGTGCACATTTATGTCACCACATTTAGTAATATGGGGTGCGAGCGACTATATCTATACACATAATAAAAATGAAAAATGTGTATGTGTGTACGTGGAGGAGGTGTCCACTTAGACAGACAGCCTCCCACCTCCACAAATAGGTATAGTTCCCCCACTGAGCAGAAGACACCCATGGCCCTCCCTCCACCGACATGCAAGTTATAGTGAACGCCATGAACATGTAGCCCAAACCCTGCCAGTATCCTCCACAAATGCCATCCTGCCCCCCACCCAAGTGAAGGCTTTCATGTGGGGACCATTTCATCCTAGTTGTTCTGTTTTTCCTCCAGAATGGACATCCCAGGATTCCTTAATTTGCATGACCCACCCCCTGCCTCTCCCTTAACCATTTCCTGCCCTTCCTATGGCACACAGTTAACAGAGCAACTGAACAAGAGGTTTACCATGATTTACAGGAGTTGTACTTGACCTACCTCCAGAAAGTAGTGTTAACCCAACCAATGATGGATCTGGACCAGACTTGATACAGATAATGGGACTTGGAAGTACCTTGACTGATACTGTGACCGCCCCCACCACCGGACAATGGACTGGGATCAAACTTGGCACAGAGAAGCCCCATGACCATACTGCAGGGGTTTAGAGGAATGGAGCTTGGTTTTGGGTGTTGTAGTTTACCTGCATTCAGAAAGTACTGAACCCAGCTGACATAAGATCTGGACCAAACTTGGCAAACAGACCCAACATGGCCAACTGTGCATACAGGCCTGGTTTGGGGGTGGCTGACCTTGAATCTGGGAGTTGCAATTCACCCTTATCCAGACAGCACTGGACCAAGCCAATGACGGATTGGGACCAAACTTCAGTGATATTACCTAACATTCCAAAACAAACAATGTCTCCTAATAACCCGGGCACGTCGGGTCCCCAAGCTAGTTTTTTAATAATTCCAGCAGGTCCTAGAGCCAAACCACTACAGATACAGCAGGCCTGCTATACCTTAAAAGACATGACAACTGAATAACGCTATCTTTTACACACTTTTAAAGGAAAACTAAACACAGTTCTATTTTAGCATGCCTCACAATCTGTGCTCCTAAAAACAACCACCTAGAAATGTATTGTGATTCTTCACTAGTATTACCTCCATTCGGCCTCAAATACTAACTTCACCTAGCAGTGAAAAGGAGCCAAGTAGCAGCATGCGTGTCCCTGCTACCAAAAAACTGAGGTAGATTGGCAAGGTGACACTTTTGCCAGCTGTAGTCTCAAGCTGGCAAATAGAAGGAAAGTGCTGTCAACAGCAGACACCCAACATCCTCAGCCCTTTATTTTCCCTGCCATAGAAGCACGGATGAATTTATGCCAGTCTTGTTATAACCCTATCCATTCCATTGTCATCAAGAGCAAAGAAGCAAAAAGGCTGACTTTCTGCTTGGAAGCATCAAGAGTTACTTTGAAGCAGATGCCTTCTTTGCAATAAAGGAAAAAGTGTTCTGTCAATTGCCCAACTTGTATAATGTCTACTCATGTCATTTTCTGGCCTTTATCAATCCACAAAATTCTGGAATTACAGTAGTTCTACGCACACTATGGCTCTGAAGATGAAATCTTTCAGCAGCATGCCAAACAATTTGAGCTGGAATTTTAAAATTAGTCTGTAACTTATTAGAACAGCACTGGGCAAAATGTAGACTTTGTGCTGCATGTGGGTCCAACTGTCATTTTTGTGGTCCCCATAATCCCAAAGTAAGCAAAATATTTTTTTTTAAAAAAAAATAATCTTGCTTCAGGAGCAGGTACATCTCACCAAGACCTCATGAAAGGATCATGTGCTCCCTCTAGCCTTTCACAGTTGCCCACTCCTGCATTAGAGGATCTGCTCACTGGTGCACAGAAAACCCAAAAGGAACTGCTTTGTTGAGCCCATTGTGTTCCAAAATTAATCACTCTATGTGTTTAAGTATAAGTCTAGAAATTTTAGTCAAAAATCAACCTAAAAAAACTGAGTTCACTTATTTGCACACCAATGTGAAGACTATATCTTGATTCTTACCACACAAAAAAGAAGCCATCCCCTTCTCTGAGTGAAAGGCAAGAGCTTAGTCCACCCCAGGAAACCCTAAAAGAAACACCAAACCCTACTATTCCCTGCAGCACTACTTACGCCTTTTTTGACTGCTTGGATGGAGAAATGATGGTGATGTCCAGGGGAGACTGGCTCTCTGAGGCAGCATTTATGCTTTTCCCTAGTTGCAAAATGATCCTCAACTTATCCACAGGTCATGTCAAAATCTGTAATTTTGACCTCAAAACCTGCCCTCTACCTATACATGAGATTAACTTATACATGAATATAATAATTACATTATATATGATAATTATACATAATTGAGGATTTAAATGTACTTGTCTAGAATTTTTTACATTGATCTTTTGATTTTCAACTGCTGTACTCATACAGATATTTTGCCTTTTGTTTTGAAACATGGTAAGTCTAATTCCAAACTCTCTACCACATCAGACTCTATGAATCAACACTTAGGTTCTACTTACTGAATGGGACTATCAAACGAAATTGAGGCAATGTGAGCAACCTTAAAGGCTACTTAAAAATAGAAAGGAAGAACAAGATACCACAAAAATATATTAAACTAACATCATAAGCTATATCGTTATGATCACTCAATTCTATCAGTGTATCTTTTTCATGGAGATCTAGTCAAAGTACTACAGTAGAGTCTCACTTATCCAACATTCTGTATTATCCAACGCAGTCTGCCTTTTAGTAGTCAGTGTTTTTGTAGTCAGTTTTCAATACATTGCGATGTTTTGGTGCTAAATTCGTAAATACAGTACATAACGTTGCAGTGTATTGAACTGCTTTTTCTGTCGATTTGTTTTAAAACATGATGTTTTGGTGTTTAATTTGTAAAATCATAACGTAATTTGATGTTTAATAGGCTTTTCCTTAATTCCTCATTATCCAACATTTTTGCTTATCCAACATTCTGCCGGCCCGTTTATGTTGGATAAGTGAGACTCTACTGTATATGAAATCTGTTTAAAAAACCTGGATCTAAAAAAAAAAAAATCAAGATCACCCTGACTCTGTTTTCGAGACTCAATCCTTCCTATTAGCAAGAGTGAATGACTTTGGTCTCTCTGGCTCAAATGGACAAATGTGAATACAATGGGAGGGGGAAAGACTGGTCCCCGCCCCCGCCCCCCCCCCCCCCGCTTCAATGTGATGGTGAAACACCTTTCAATATATTATTGAAAAATTCTATTGCTAAAGCTGCAACTTTCAAACCAAAGATTCCAGAGCAGTAATGTTAGCAATGATACTGTTATTCCTTTCAATTGGGCTTTCACTGCAAAATAATAGTCTTGTGATTCTATTTTGGCAAACTTCCACATTCTGTAATGTGTATATTTGAAGTACTCAAAGAAGGAATACTTGATGTAGGAGTGCACCCAGCAAGCATATCACGCCTGCAAAATGGTGAAAAAGTCTTTGAACTAAACACTCTGACTCCTCTTGCTTTATACTTGTCTCAGGTTCTTCCATCTTCCACATAAAAGGAAACGTTGATGAGTATTTCAAAATACATACAAGCAATAAAGGAATGAATTAACTTTAGAAAGAGTCAAGCAGCTTGTTGCAATTCTTCTATTTTCTGAAGTCCTTGCAGCTGAAGTTAAAGTTCAAAATAGGCACCTATAGATTTTTCACACTAATCTTGATCAACATACAAGTACAATACTATTTTTAAAAGATAAATGAATAAGGATGACTAATTTTTCTGTCTACAAAATTTCTAACATCTGCAGAGTACAATGATAAATCAGAAGTCTTCAATGATTTAATCTTCAAATTAAATGCTGTTCCTTGATTACATTACAGGAACTTTAGTAATACTTTTCTGTGTCTGGGCACTAATGTGTAGAAATGGCATAAATTTATGTTCTGGAGAAAAAGCTTAAATGTATGCCATTTCTACACATTAGTGCTCAGACACAGAAAAGTATTACTAAAGCTAGTAAAATGATGCTTTCATCTACTGTAATATTGATGGTTTTAACTGTCATTTCCATTTCGCCAAAAAAAAAAAAAAGAAGAAGAAGAAGAAGAAGAAGCCTATGAGTTCTATAGTTGTATTTTACAAGCAGTAATCTGCACTGATTTTTATTACATTGGGTATAGTGTGTGAGTATTTTTCTTGAATAAAACCAAAGGCACAAAATGCATGTAGTTTGAGTACAGCTTTCCCAAGGCTCTCTCAACACCCAGGTAAGGCTTTTCTGGGGAATACAGAGGAATACAAAGGAAGGAGGGGGAAGAAATAATCTAATCTAAGGTATTAAAACTGGGAAAACAGTATGCAAACACCACAGGAAGTAGGAGCTGGAGCTGTCTCCACAGTGAAGAACCAAGGAATGTTACAAATCACCTATTTAAAAGTCTTTAACAAAGATGCTATCATGTGCAGATATACTACTTTAATCCTCCTGCTTTTCCCAAAAAGCAATACTACAAATCAGCTCCAATAACTGTAATATATTGAGTGTCCTCCTCAGTGAAGAGCTTGGGGCACTGCCCTAGCCAATAATTTGTGACATATGCAAACCCGAAAATTTTTGGACAATTTTCATGCACCTATAGTGATTATTTCACATTATTTGTTTACTCTCATGGCCAACGGGCAATCAAAAATAGAAACCTGGAGCATTTTTTCCTGCAGAATTTACAAACAGATTTAAAGAACTCCTAATAAATGCTCACAGTACAGGATGAAGAACCTTTTCCTGGAATTCCAAAATTCTCCAAAATTGTCCACATGGGTGCCTAAGACAGTGACACCTTTTCTTTTTGGAGGATCAATGCACAAAAACTTTGTTCTATGTACAAACCTATTATAAATACTGTGTATAAAATT